>NW_015506663.1:87058-190440 GCF_001515645.1 Sinocyclocheilus grahami | reverse complement strand
TCTCTCTCTCTCTCTCTCTCTCTCTATATATATATATATATAATGCTTTAAACTGCAAAGCATGTTTCTATCTATCATCTAAAAAATTGGTAGGCTTCATTTCGTTTATGTAAAAAAATAAAGAAGTAAAAATCTGGCATTATTTTATATTTTATGCTAAATGTAATTCACGTTTTTCAATTGATTTTTGAGTGAAATGTGATCCGTTTTGGTGAGACTCAGGCTAGTAGATATCAGTCTCAGGGATTTTCAAGCTATTGATGTGTTTTTCATGTGCAACTCAATGACTTGTTGATAATGTGTCTTGGCGCACACTTGTTCTGCAGGAGAGTGAATCGGACACAATCACAGACGTTATGGAAATGGGGGCTGGTCTAGACGCTAAAGCGGGAGATGATATCTGCTTGACTAGACATCCAAGTTTTTCTGAGAACTGTAAAGACAACCCAGTCCTACTTAACTCATCAGCAGGAGAGGAAGAGCCTCATCAATAAAACACGACAGCAGAGGAAGGTGACGTGGTAACATTAGACATCTAAGACTAATGGATTTGTTTACGGATTCTTACGTTTCGGCTGTTTATTAGGGAAAGGAATGGCTCACGTGTCCCGCCAGGTAACAGAACACTGAGATCAAACACACCAAATCTGTGTCATCATCATCCAAACACTTGAGTTTTCAAAATGCTATAAAACAAACCGATTCGATTTCCAAAATGGCATTTCTGCGATTCCAAAGGAGGACAACAACCAGACTTCATGAATGTTCCTCCAATCCTGCTGTAACTCTGGTTTACCACAGATGTTGCTTTCTGTAAGAAGTCTTCAACAAACTGACAATTACTGAGCGTGCAGGCTCTAGAGATGGAGAACGAACGCCAGAGCAAAGAAACAGCGGGATAAAAGGAGGAGGTTAAATAATGCAGCTGCAGTATAGACGCTTCTTCAGTCCCTGCGCGTGTGAAGATGTACGAACATTTGAGGACGTGTTTTTAAAGCATGCCTCTCTTTCACAACCTCGCATGCGTATCTGATGCAACTTCTCCTCCAATTCCCAATATTTTCCTGTAATCTCAGAGCACCTGGGCCAGACTTTGATTCTGCCAGTGAGTCCTGCACCAAATAACCTTGCAATGTATTTTAAAGGTACACTAGATACAGATGTATAAAAGTGATGAGATGACGTGAGCTGTGGAGTGTCCTCAGGCGGCACGACCCAGGAATTGATTCGGATTGCAAAACTTTGAAATGTTACTAGTGGTCTATGTTTGTCTTTAGGGATCTTCCACCGATCTGTCAACTAGTTGACTAGTTTGATTGTTGCGCTTTTAACCCTATAAAGCCTACCGTATTAAATTTCTAAGTCATCTACACAAGCAAAACTTCACTGAAAAACCTGTTGCTCACAATCTACTACGGTTTCCATTGTCTCATTGATAGTTTAGACTTTTTTAGCATGTAAAAGGTCTTTTAGTATAATTGTACAAATGTCCCCCTTCAGCTCGTGCTTCATGTGGCTTTTTGTCTGTGAAATCTTTACAGAGTTTTATAAAGCAAACATATTAACTTTGATATTGTTAGTCATATTTCCAGATGAACACTTACTGGACTGAAGCAGCTCAGCTTTACTTGATTCTCCATCAATCATGTTTTAGAGTCTCAAATCTGATCCTCAGGATCTTTTGAGGAGCGTTTGTTTCCAGAAGCTTTACTTTCACTGCTCCTCAGCGGAGGAATGATCTTCACAAGCCTCCAGAACATCTCACATCTTCTGAGGAGCCTTTATTTCTTCAGCTCTCAATCACTGCATTATATGTTTGGAGCATTTCAATCTCATCTCACTGAGACATGTTACTGGAGATATAGAGTGACGACTGATATTTATATCATTTTGTGTCAATATCTGCTCTACTGTTATAAAGATCTCATTGATTTACATTACAAGCTATCAGAATTTCATCTTTTTGACCATATACATAATACATTCTGCACCAAATTGCATATTTTTGCTTAGTTTGGGCCTCTGAATAAAACCGATCTGTTTTTCCTCCTCGGGTATGAGCTCTATAATCTCACCATATATGAGCCATACAAGTCTAACGTATTAAATATGATACAAATCATTAAAACTTTTGCAAAGTTTAGTTCAATAAAAATCTAAATGTGATTTTTCTGATTATTATTTCACATGTCAGGATTTACAGGATTAAAAAAACAATGAGAGCCCTGCATTCTGTTGCACTTCTATCTGTTGTTGAATGTAATAATGTCTCTTAATTAAAGGCCCCCTCGAAGGAGCATATCCGAATAGGGTCAGAAGAAGCTAAAACTGACAATAAGTTTCATCATACCAACTAGTCATTCAAGAAACCTACCGAGTAGTCCATTTTGAAAATATATGGCTTTGTACATGCTTTGCACAATCAGTAAATGATGAGGCAGAGGTCACATTACAGGCATGTTATCATGCATAAAATGCAACGCGTTACATAAAAATGTCAAATTAAAATCATGAAATATGACATGATGAAATGGAACGAAATTTCTCACCTCAGGTCTGACGGGATCCTCGATTCCAACAACACATATTGCGGTCAGCTCAGTCAAAATGTTGTTTTCGTCCTCCCAGTTGGGCTCAGGGTCTGCAGGAAAGTCACGGTAGGCCACGCAGATGGTTCTGAGTCCGTTGCAGGCCATGGGCTCGATTACTTTCTTCACCATCTCGTCTCTGTCCCTCGGTCTGAAGACACGGGGTTCGCCCACCTCATTCAGAATGCGAGTACACCTGAAGCGAACACACCAAAGTCACCCCTTCACATGAAACAAGGTCATATCATTGCAACATTATGCACATTCCCTTCATTACAGCAATTTCAGACTTTCTGAGGACATTGCTTCATCATGTATTTCCACAAAGAGCAAATCTAAATGATTCCGTGCACATGAAGCTACAGTAATTCAACATAATGTCCCTCCATCTGCTGTTGAGACATGAAAATGCTTTTATGAAAAATTGCAGCTACTAGAGTTGAAGCGTCAGAGAGCAGATGAAAGGCGCTCACTTTTTAAGGACGATTTCGGATGCTCCTTTGCTGTACATTCTGAAGCTGCTGTCTGGAAGCTTGATGATGGTACTCATGGACTTCCTCACAGAGTTAAACGTGTACACCTTGTAGAGTTTCTCCTCTGGGATCTGGTTCCGGACGGTCTGGTAGTCTCGTTTCAGGTCCAGGACCAGTCCCAGTAGGCCACACTCAGTTTTGTTGCCCACTTGTTTGGGAAGACCTCCTTCCTTATCTGGAGGCTGGGATGGTAGAAAGCCAAAGAGGATTCAGATAGCTGCTGCATAGTAACAAGCTAAATAGTGCACTCTGTTCATTAAGGGTCGCATAACTGACCACCTGTCTACAGGTAACAGCAACCATAGCTTAGCAACCTGCACACATGGTGAGCTATGCTGCTTTGAGCATAATAAATCCTTCTGATAAGTTTGCTGAGGTCATTTATGAGGTTTCTTTGCAATTCATCACATACTGAATGCCTTGGACGCAAAGAGAACAGGTCATTTTGTACTTTTTTTTTATTATTTACTTTTTTTAAGTGTTTTGTGCAGCAGCTCAGTATTAATATTCTTGGTTTGTGTTTGTTATAAATCTCAAACATTAAAGCATTAAACATCTGCAGTTAATTCAGCATGAAGCACTTAATAGACTCCATTCAAACTTTGGTTTGTAGGTAAATTCAGTCTATGGTGTCCAAGTATGTTGGTTCTTTTGGTAAACTTTACACTAAACAATAAATTGAAGTATGACAATCTCTTATTGTCACTGGGAGTTCAAACTGCAGCCATTTTTTAACACTATGTATTTCCTGGTATTAATTACTGGTATTAATAAACTGTCTGCAAAAGCTCATGTTACTCCACATATGATCCGAATTGTCTTTCAAAAACAAGTGCCTGCATATACATACAGTATGAAAGCCTGAAAAAGCTTCCAACACAAAGAAACAAAAGGACCATAAAAATTTCAGATCACAAAACCAATTCAAATCTCATTGTCTACCGTTTGCTTGAACAATATCCAGCAAGCAATACCCTGCTAAAATTACTTCAGGGAATTTAATTTCATTATTTGTTTGTTTATTTATTTATGAGAAGAAATGCTGAAATGCCCATAGAGACCTTGATTGTGAATTAACTTTCTGATTTACTTTTCCAGCATTTCTCATAACTAGGCTTGACAGGACACAACGTGCAGGAGTGCTGCACTGCAATGTAGCATACGCACGATGACTCACAATGTGCATGCAATAGAGATTTTGTAAGCTGTAACTGTGAAAATCAGAAATGTCAGCAAAAACTCAGGTGCACAGGTTCCACATTTTGATTTGTCTTACAACTTTCCGGCATCAGACATGTGACTGTGATACATGTGACTGGCTTGTTTACACGTCAATGGCCTACTGGGTAATCGAAACCGGACCATTTAATTCCCAGGGTAGACAGGGGGTGGGAAAACTAAATTATGACTTTAACTAAATTATGTTTTTGCCAAAGGAACTTTACTAACTTCACTAAGTGTACCTCAGGGGAAGAAATTACATTAAAAAAGTATCTCATGTTTGCTCACCAGGGTCATTCAAGACTGCTCTTGCATTTGATGTGGATTTCATAGCACCCCTCAGAGAGGCGCTGGCATGCAATGCTCTCCTGAACAGATGTCTTCTCCCTGGTCAGCACGCACTCCTACGAACCACGACATATGGCAAAACATGCACTGGCAGCACTACTTCCTCTTTATGGCCCTATTCTGGGCCCTTGTGCTCCACATGGGCCCTCACTTGATTCTCCTTCTCACTGCAGGGGCCGCGGATGCCCTCTTGTGTCCCCTAGAAGGTCATTTTCATAGCACCTCTTTGATTTCACAGCGTTACCTACACTGACAGTGACAGCCCCTGCCTCAGGCCATGAGGTGAGCGCCTTGCCAAAGCTGATTGGCCTATGTGAATGAGTGGCAGCACGAGGCATCGCAGAGAGACTTTGGCAGAGACCCTGAGCCACATGGAGCGGCTGCAGCCGGACAAATGACTTTGCCCAAAATGAGTCACAACTTATCAAACAAAAGACAGCGAGATTTTTCACCCTGTCATGTGCGCAAAGAAAATTGCTCCCAAAATAGCATTTAGTTTTACAGAGAAGTCTCACAGGGCAGTATTCCTTCCAGCATATGTTGGGTCTATGTCGAGTTCGAGTGGGAGACATTTATTATTGTCTTGTTATCTTAATTTTATGCTGTTCCTTATTTTGAGCAAAGTCTGAGTACAAAATTTACCCAAGTGTATGACAAGTCAGAGTTCATTCATAATCGCACTTGAATCCAGACTTGACTCTGGGTTTGGCATCAAGTACCCCTACTCTACATATGAGTAGTTGCAGACATTTTGTCTAAGCATAACCCTCACAAAACCATGGTTTCAGATGCTATCAAGAACCCTGGCTCTGGAGGGCCACTGTCTTGCAGACTTTAACTCAATCCCTAATAAAACACATCTAAGAAATCTAACCTACATCTTCAGGATTGAAGATTGAAAATTACAAGCAGGTGTGTTTGAAAAATTACAGACTCAGATATTTTGGACATTTTGGACATGAAAGATAAAAATAAGTAAAAAATCACAGACCTACTGAACAGTCCTCAAACACACACACACACAGCGCCGCATACGGACATGTGACCTCCAATCAAGAATTGATGGGAGCCCGGGAACATGACATCAGTGTCGGACCCGACCTGTCCGATCAGAGGGCCAGAAGGTCTGAAAGAGCAGGTGGTAGAAGCAACCTGAGATCAGTGCGACAGGAAGTCTCCACAGAGCTCAGACTACCGGCTGAAGTATCAGTGTACATGCCAGCAGCATCACCTGTACAGTGTGTCCTACTCCGATTTCAGGATTCCACTAACTTTTTCGTGGCTGATCACCAGCCGGTCGTACAACTGAGACACGCTACATAACCTCTCTAAATTATGAATGCTAAATCTGTATCAAATACAGGTACAAGTTTCATTTAACACTGCAAATTAGCTTCACAATAGGAGGGCAGGAGGACAAAATTCCCTTAAACATAAATCAAGAAGGACTGAGTTGGCAAGGAGAATTTGGAAAGTTTGCTGAAGGAGCTATTGAGTGTTGGGTGAAAAGAAGTTCATGCATTAATTACATAATGGAGCAGCAAAGCACAGTAGCTTTGGGGATCTCTCCAGGGATAAAGAGTCTATGTTAAAACAAGATGTCTGGAATGATATGCTTATCCAGGTCTTACTTTGTATGGTTATGAAAGCTCTCGGTACTGGTCTCCAGGGACGGGATCTGTAAGTAGTGTTAGTGTGCTGAGAGGGGGCGTTCAAGGGGCTGCTTTCAGCTCCTAGGCATCTTAAACCGAGATACAGAACAGATCTGATTCCAGCTCCCAGAACCACGAGAAACTCACATGTTGTGATTATCAATGATTCTTTTTTTTCATAACTCATTGTCTCAACTGTATCTTTGCAGACTGTTCATTTTTGGAAACCAACCCCAACTGGCACTCCAAAACACACAAATTATTCTGCTGCATTCTTGGCCCTCAAAGAACACACAGCACATATGGAAACGTACAAATGAAAAGGCCTAACGCAAACACAGTCTCAATTTCAATAAGTTAGGATTCCATCGGTGGGTTACTCTATGTAGGACACCTTCAGTGTTTTCTGATCATTTGGAGCAATATTTTTCTCTTTTGAACAAACACTGAAGGTTTGTGAGTTTTTTCCTCCTTCGGAATTCATAGCTATTACTTTCCAATTGTGATGCTGAATGTGATTGTTCAATTAATAAAAGCTGAAACAACCAAACTTTCAAGGTACAGCGATACAAACAGCAATTGAAGAGTTGGTAGTAATGGGACGTAAAACTGTGCTAATATTGCTGTAGCTGATTCAATTACTAGAGTAAACACACACTTATTCAATGTAGACTTGAATTCTGTCATTCACTTCAACGATCGTTTGCCAAATAGGTGTAGGCAGAACTCTACATAATGCTGTCACGTTTGTGATGCTATTATGGTGCTTTTATTGTCTTTTAGAGGTTGAGTGGAATGCACATTGTGCTAAACATCTTCTTTTGAGTTCCACAGAAGAAAGAAAGCCATAGTCATAGAGGCTTTGATTGACACAAGGGTGATGATTCATATTTTCGGCTGACCTCGT
This sequence comes from Sinocyclocheilus grahami, assembly GCF_001515645.1. Taxonomy (NCBI): domain Eukaryota; kingdom Metazoa; phylum Chordata; class Actinopteri; order Cypriniformes; family Cyprinidae; genus Sinocyclocheilus; species Sinocyclocheilus grahami. Next base: position 183,191 of record NW_015506663.1, on the reverse strand, counting down.
TCTAGCTTGTGATCCTAGTCTATTGCACTAACTGGTCAAAAAATCCATTGTTTGGATTAAATAAGCAAACACTTACTGTAAGAGTCTATGATTGTTTCATTATTGCAGTGATTACCACTGAATCCAACACTGAACCGAACTGAGCCAAATAATGACACTATTGTCTTTTAGAGCTGCTTTACAGAAGAATCTGAATTGCCTCCATAGTTGAGTTTCTATAATTGATTCAGCTAATTTCCTGTTTATCACTGTGAAGCTGCTTTGACACAATCCAATTTTATAAAGCGCTATAGAAATAGAGGTAACTTGACTTCACTTGACTGAAAATAATATGTTTCTGGCATATGTTTGGCAACAATTTGTTTAACATTATTTAATGCAGTGTGTAGCTATTTTAATTTCTTAACAACCACGTTGGAAGACGTACCCATGGCCATAATCAAGGGTGACAATGCCAAGATTCATCTGGCTCAAAATGTGAAAGCATTGTTCAGGGAACATGATATGTTGCAAACGGTTGTTGGAACAATGCCACAATGAATGCACAATGCAATCAAAGATAAAGGAGGTCCAACAAATATTAGAGTGTGTTTCTTTTTGGCCAGGAAGTGTACACAAGTATGCTTATACATTAACATTAAGGTCTATTGTTGCAAAGCAATTTTTGCTGAAATGACACCAGTTTTACCCAAATAGCCAAAGGTTTTTATGTCTTACCAGTATTTTAGTAGTATAGGCGCTGTTGAGGGATATAGCGTTGATCAGTATTTCCAGAGTTCTGGGTGGGATGGAGCTGGGGTCTGGTATCTCCTTGTAATGGACATCGCCCACATAGCACTGCACTGCTGTCATTCGGTTGGTGGTCAGTGTGCCAGTCTTGTCTGAGCAGATAGCTGTGGCATTGCCCATGGTCTCGCAAGCGTCCAGATGGCGTACCAAATTGTTATCCTTCATCATTTTCTATCAGCACAGACAAAAAATACAGATACAGATAACTAGCTAATACACCATCTTGAGAGTACATTCTGGACATGTCTAAAAACTGCACAGTCCACTACCTATAAGTACTTGTCTACATAAACATCCTTCTAACTGAAATGGTATATAAAAAGGCTGCTATCTCATGAGGAACTTAACTAATGTGTTGGAATTACTGTTCACACTGCCAGACAGAGAACATTAATTTCTATTGCAACACCCATTATGCCAACACAGATTCATAGGCAGTTTTGTTGGTAATAAAATAATTCTGTGCAGATATAATAGCTACCCAGCTATCTTTACCTGTTGAAGTTGCTGCAATTTTGGTTGTCTTTATGTGACTCCACAAATATCAAGTGAGACAGTTCAGAGCTTTCATGAAATTCAGTGTTTCCAATTTGTAGTCATTCATTTGACAAAGACATGAATGTGAAGTTATAAAACACAAAATATGGAAATTCCACCATGGCATGAACACATCATATTGCTCACAGTTGGTTCTGTACACTGGTTGGTGATTGGATTTTGAAGTGTGGGCATTGCACTCTCAATGAATCTGTCATTTTTATTGGAAGTGACAAGTTATGCCATTTTATTAAAAATAACAAAGTCAAATATTAAAAAATAAAACATGCATGGACAAAGTCGTTCACAGTTCACTTTTCATTTTATGCTGATTTTTAAGAGAGCGTGCACAGAACGTGGGAGTCAATTTCTGCTGCAGGCAAGCGGAAATTAAATAAACATTTATAAAAATCGCTCTGATATGATTGCAAATGAATTGTTCGGTGTGATTTAATCAACAACTGGTTTAACAGGTGTCATTATAATGGAGTAAACGTTTCTCAAAATAAAAATAAATTAAGCATTTTAAAACTGTTAAAAGTGATCCTATGATGCCCCAAATTGCTGTCTGGGTAATCAGCTCATTAGGCTCATTTAATGTCAAAGTATTAAACTAGATCTAAATATGATACATTCTAAATGTTCTTCATGCTGAACAAGTTTACCTTCACCGAGTAGGCCAGAGAGATGGTGACAGCCAGCGGAAGGCCTTCAGGAACAGCCACCACCAGCACTGTAACGCCAATGATGAAGAATTTGACAAAATACTGAATGTAGATCGGCGTACACTCCGGCAGCCATGGCCTCTTCTGAAGGACAAAGTTATCGATTGCAAAGAAAAGTACCAGGATGATGACTGTAATGGCAGACATCACCAAACCTGAGGACCAGATCACAGCAAGCATCGCATTAGTGCATGGTGCTCCTCTGTGATAGTACAACACTAACCTCGATCCGCCAAACAACCTAAAAACACATAGCACCTGCTTTGCCGATTTGTACAGCCAGCTTTGTCAGTTTTCCTTGCAGAACGGATTTCTCTTTCTTGGAGACATTGGCTTTCTTCTTCTCTTTGTCATCTGCTTCTCCGCCCTCTGCACTCTTCAAGGGCTGCATCTCCATTGCTGCAGCACCATCCTGCTTCTTCACTGCAATGATCACAGGAAACACATGTGGGTTATGGGCCGTCTGACCTTTGCTCACGACTACAGGTAATGCTGGCCCTTGACCGTACTGGCCATGTAGTCACTGTGAGAGAACAAACTATAGTTTAAACTTTACTGTTGGGTTTTTCATGTGTCTTTGTATATTAACAGATGCATGGATGACCATTATGAGTTACTAGCCACCACTTACAATTCCAACAGAAGTCGATATTTGCAAAGAACCATTAATCTTCAATTACTTTGACTACTTAGATTGCAAAATCACCAAACCACCAAATTAATGTGTTATTTTGATCTACATTGATCTATCTCAATGGGAACATGCGGTGAATAAATTTCACATTCCAGGAACTCAATTAAACCAATCCTGGTATCATTATATGGTTGAGAGACGTCTGCTCTGCTGAAAAAAACCTTTTCATGGTATTTGATGACAGGGATGCTCAGTAACAAGTTCGTATGGGACAAAAGATCTTGAAGTGCCTTTATTTAAAGGGATAGGTCACCCAAAAATGAAAGCTCAGTCATCGTTCACCTTCATTTTGCTTCAAACCTCTAAGAGGTGTTTATTCTGTGGAACTCAAAAGTAGAAATCTTAAAGAGATTTGCTGGTTACTCTTTTCCACCCAATTGCAACGAATGGGAATTTCAAGTAAAAAAAAAAAAAAAAACGGACACAAGTGATGCTTTGTGTAAGGACCAGACTGAACTTTAGTAATTTTCAATGATAATTTTCCCCTCTTAACCGCTATGCCTGTGACTGGATCACTGAGTCAGTAAGTTGGTTCATGAATCTCAAGTAACTAATTCTCTCATTAACTCTAGAATGGATGTCAAGATCTGTAGTGTACAATAAAGTCGTACATACTAAATTTTGACGTGCATTCTAGTGAAACGGCTACTGAACAAGAAAAAATGTAGGGCGGGACTTCATTAACTGTATCAGTGGCTGTTGCAAACTAAATTAACTATTCTTTGTAACTGAATGGAAAAGAGATGCTCATTTGTACTTTTGGATGAACTATTCCTTTAAGACAAAAGACAAACTGCTTAATGTTTCTTGTGCAATTGCAACACAATGCCTTAGCCAGACTGTATCATGTGAATGAACTTAAGAGCAAATTTATAGACAAATGTAATTGCAAAGTATTTAATAATAAAAGTCATTTACCGCTGGATACATAAATACATGTCTGCTGTCAATATATGCATAGACTCATTTATTTTCACCATTATTTGAAACAAACAGAAACCTCTGGATAACCTCTGTAAATGAATGAATAACCAAAGAGCAAAAAGAGTTAGGCTACAGAGCACTAAAAACTCAATTCAACTGATTCGAGATTTTGACACATATAGGAAGTGTGATGTCATCGAGAGACCCTGACGCACACATGAGAAGCAGCACAAACAGACGAGCTGACATCTGAACCCGCCGAAAGGAGAGGAGGAATAAAATAATGGTGAGCGCTCAAACCAGCGGTAAAGTGAAAGCAGGTTACCTTTGGTCTGGTTGTTCTCCATATTTCCATCCTGCATTTTACCTAAGATGAAGGCATCCACAGACACAGGACAAAAATAACAGAAAGCAGACGATAAAACATTCATCACATGGACATTACAGTGAACTCAAATTAAGAAGGAAGACAGAGAATGAGTAATTTATCAACATCATTGTGAGTCACATACATAACACAGAGTTGTTTCATAATGAAGTTCTGAGGTGCATTATGGGTTTGGTCAAAAAGTCAAATTGATCAGTGATATAGAATATCAGCTGCCATCTACATTTATAGTGTTAACACTTATTTGCTTTCTTGAATACATGTATTTGATATTGAGGTATATGCAGTATGTGTGTTTGTTCTAACAAAAGTAGTTCAGTTGTGTGTTTTCATGTTGGCTTTTGGACAGGAATGCCATGGAATATCTAACATGTGTATTTAATCTGTACATCATTTTACTCTCTCTGTAGTCATATCTATGTTTGTCACTATGATTTGTCACAGTGCAAGATTTGAGTAGTAGTCATTCAGATATTCCATGGAGGAGAAATGGAGGAGAAACACTCAACACAATGAGGACTAGAGGAACAGCACGACACTACTGGACATGCAGGAGGAACAGCCATGCGACACCACAGGAGCAGAGAGGAGGAGAGCCACTTTACCACCGCAGAGGGTTAGTTGAAAGAACCAGAGGAACCAAAAAACCCAGTACACACAAAACCTCATCATAGTGTACTGTATATCAGATTTGTCCAATCACATAAATACCCACGCAACTACATGGGTACTGTTGTATATGACACTTTTGTCTAAAGCATGAGATGAAAGTTTCATCTATCTATCTATCTATCTATCTATGATTGAACAACAGTACTATATTTTTTAAAGAAGTCTCTTCTGCTCATCAAGACGTCATTTATTTGATAAAAAATACAGTAAAACAGTAATATTGTTAAATATTATTATAGTTTTCTATGTGTTAAGCTGTAATGTATTTCTGTGATGCGCAGCTGTATTTTCAGCATCATTACTCCAGTCTTCAGTGTCACATGATCTTCAGAAATCAGTATAATATGCTGATCTGCTGCTCGAGAAACATTTCTGATTATTATCAATGTTGAAAACAGTTACTAATATTTTAAGGACACATTTGTTAATGATTTTTTGATTAATTTAAAGTTTTTTTATTTGAAATTGAAAATATTTTGTAACAAGTTTTTGCTGCCGCTTTTGATCAATTTAACTCATCCTTTCTGAATTAAAGTATTAATTTCTTTTTTTTTTTAAACTGACTCCAAACTTTTGAACAGTATGCATGCTACATTTGAACAAATGAAAACCAATGGGATCATGTTGTAACGCCACACATTTAAATTATATTTCACATCAAACCATATTCACACTCGTATCATAAATTGTATTCCAACATACTAAAAACACTACACAATAAGTCATGATCTTCTTTTCAAAATTTAAATGACTGAAATTTTAAATCAGTTGAAGTGCAGCTCTTATTTTATTTATTCTTAAGTTGCTCGACTATTCTGGTAATAGTCAAACGGTCTGTTTCAACCAGTGGGACAATCTACATTGTGTAATTGCTGTAGGCATACCTAAAATAAAAGAAGGGGAAAGGGTGGAAGAGGGAGGAGAACAGAAAATGAGTGAGCGATTAGAGGTGACATGCACTGAGAGGAACGCACAGTCAGCAGGAGAGGAAGATCAAGACAACTGGAGGAGGAGGAGAGGCGGAGCCACTGAGGTACGGACAGCAGAGAGCTGCTCAACCTACCATTGACTAGGCTGGTATTACCAGGGGCATTTGCGCTTGCCGCACCATCGGTAGCTATAGTTGCGATGGGGTGTGAGGAGGGATGGGAGCAGTCTAGCCATAATAATGAACAAAAGTAGCATGGTTAAGAGCATCGTTACCATGATTAGTATCTCTCAATATACTGCAGTCAACCGAAAGGCGACTTTAAAAGAATGGCACTGATGGGAAAAAAACACTGCAACATAAGACAGGTTACACATAATATGGCAGACAAAACAAAGTTGAGGCACAAAACGACACAATGATCAATGGCACAAATAGCTGGCATCGACAGATACCCATCATTTGAGAGAAAATTCCAATTGCTACGTTCACTACCAATTAAGTAAATAAGAACAGGTGATTCAAAAAATAAAACAACCAAATAAACACATGCTTCCAAATCAAATCCAAGTGCTTCAATCACAACACTCTACAAGCTGTGGGGTATCAGACTACCAGGCTACGAAACCGCAATCAATCTATCCGCTCTTGAGGGAATAAGCCGGGGTTACATCACAACCTCCTGATCATCATCTATGCAGGATGAAATGCACTTCTATAAATACTTAAAAAGAGTGTCTTTTTAAGTGAAAGATCGCGGTTACTAAAGCGGAGCTTGGGAGGGCAGAGCGGGTTTAGTGGGGTAATAAATGAGCATTACTGCAGATATCCCCGGGTACAGAGATTCATACTCTACCTGCCAGCTGATGGCCATCCTCCAGAGCCTGACCTGTGGCAGTTTGCAGAATAACACACACATAAGGCCATATGCTGACAAACGGTGTGGGCAGCACATGCTACCCAACCAGAAACAGCACATGTTCATGTGACAGTCTGAAGCAGCCGCTGGGAAAACAACAGTACACTTTCTACCCAAAAGCAGTCTCTGATTGGGAAAAAATGAGCAGCATTTTTTTTTTTGTAATGAAACTTTCTTTGCTGTGCAAAACTTATCGCCACTTGGGTGTTTAGCAGGGTGCTGCTAGGGTTTTCTTAAGTCCAAGCGCAATGGCACACTCCTAAATGTGAGGTATCAAACCTGTGGGTTGAGTTACGCACCATAGTTTAATACTTTAAATTAGAGATTTATTCAAATCTCTAATTTAAATCCCCCCCCCCGGTGTCCTGTTTTTATGGTTTACAATAAAAAGATTTTCCAACATAGACCTAATTTAAAGATTTATGAATTTGAATTGCATATACAATTTCCACTTTTTTGGATTACACTGTTTTAACATAAATATACTAATAAACCTGTGATGCATATTTGTCAGTCATACATAAGTGAAACATAGCAGCTTACTAATAGACTGAATGTGTTATAAATATGCAATAACCAGATACATTTATAATCAATAAATCCAGTTTCAATCTTATACATTTTAACTAATTGAATATTGCTTGTTCCACAGCTAAGAGCATCGTTACCATGATTAGTATCTCTCAATATACTGCAGTCAACCGAAAGGCGACTTTAAAAGAATGGCACTGATGGGAAAAAAACACTGCAACATAAGACAGGTTACACATAATATGGCAGACAAAACAAAGTTGAGGCACAAAACGACACAATGATCAATGGCACAAATAGCTGGCATCGACAGATACCCATCATTTGAGAGAAAATTCCAATTGCTACGTTCACTACCAATTAAGTAAATAAGAACAGGTGATTCAAAAAATAAAACAACCAAATAAACACATGCTTCCAAATCAAATCCAAGTGCTTCAATCACAACACTCTACAAGCTGTGGGGTATCAGACTACCAGGCTACGAAACCGCAATCAATCTATCCGCTCTTGAGGGAATAAGCCGGGGTTACATCACAACTTCCTGATCATCATCTATGCAGGATGAAATGCACTTCTATAAATACTTAAAAAGAGTGTCTTTTTAAGTGAAAGATCGCGGTTACTAAAGCGGAGCTTGGGAGGGCAGAGCGGGTTTAGTGGGGTAATAAATGAGCATTACTGCAGATATCCCCGGGTACAGAGATTCATACTCTACCTGCCAGCTGATGGCCATCCTCCAGAGCCTGACCTGTGGCAGTTTGCAGAATAACACACACATAAGGCCATATGCTGACAAACGGTGTGGGCAGCACATGCTACCCAACCAGAAACAGCACATGTTCATGTGACAGTCTGAAGCAGCCGCTGGGAAAACAACAGTACACTTTCTACCCAAAAGCAGTCTCTGATTGGGAAAAAATGAGCAGCATTTTTTTTTTTGTAATGAAACTTTCTTTGCTGTGCAAAACTTATCGCCACTTGGGTGTTTAGCAGGGTGCTGCTAGGGTTTTCTTAAGTCCAAGCGCAATGGCACACTCTCCTAAATGTGAGGTATCAAACCTGTGGGTTGAGTTACGCACCATAGTTTAATACTTTAAATTAGAGATTTATTCAAATCTCTAATTTAAATCCCCCCCCGGTGTCCTGTTTTTATGGTTTACAATAAAAAGATTTTCCAACATAGACCTAATTTAAAGATTTATGAATTTGAATTGCATATACAATTTCCACTTTTTTGGATTACACTGTTTTAACATAAATATACTAATAAACCTGTGATGCATATTTGTCAGTCATACATAAGTGAAACATAGCAGCTTACTAATAGACTGAATGTGTTATAAATATGCAATAACCAGATACATTTATAATCAATAAATCCAGTTTCAATCTTATACATTTTAACTAATTGAATATTGCTTGTTCCACAGCTAGTCATATTTGAACCATGTTTATACTTGTTAACTGAGTAAATTGTTTGTTTTTACAATGAACAGATTTATGCCGATTCTAACAAATTAGAATTAATGTTTTTTTTTTAAATATGATTTAATGATTTAAATAAAAGCATTTTAAAATTGAAATTTATTAATAATAAACCATGGCACGATTTTTTGGAGTACAGAAATGTTACCTATTTCATTTATGTATGATTGGCAAACATACATCACATTCAGTTTATTAGTTTATATATTATATATGTTAGAACTATGTAATCCAGATGGATGTAAATTAAATTTAAGCCTAAATATGTTTTATACAATAATAGTTGCATATCAGTTACAGGCAGGAATTACATGTTGAGTCCTGTACAGAAGTGTCCTGGGCAGATGTAACGCAAGCTTTTTCCAAGCTGAGCTTTAGTTACGCACCTTTCTTCTCTTTTTTCTCTTCCTCCTCTCCTCCAGCACCGAGCAAGGTGAAGATGATCCCGGTCTGAGAGTTCACTCCGACAGCCGTGACCACCATTCGACCCGAGCCCTCCATCACATGGGTGCCTGGTGATTCAGTTAACCGTGCAGTAAGTCATGGAGAAACTGCAAATAATAGCAGGCCGCTCTGACCACAGCACAGCTGACACAGTGTGTGATGTCGTCCACGGACACCACAGACTGCTGTCTGTCAACATCCATCCCTCATACACACCTGACTGGACTCTTATCAACAGGCTAAGGAGCAAACACAGAGGACTGGTTTGTCACTATTGTCCTTTTCAGTAAAAGTTGTAGAATCAAAGTACATTAAAAGTGTGGCATTATGTTTTTAATAGATACATTTGATGAACTATTGGTTAACATTACCCTAGAATGAAGCTAGCTGCTAGTTTAAACACATCAATGACAGTATGTCTGTCCCGAGTTTTGTTCGGTCTTATCTCAGAGGTCTTGACCTTACTGACTGTATTAAACCAATAAAATGAATCTTCATTCTGACATAATCTGTTGGACTGATATTCAGTTCACTATAGTAAATGTAGGACTTCAACTTGTATTGTGTGCAGAAGTCCACAACATTCAAATAAATATAGTAGCAAAGTGAGCATTCACCAGAGAGAAGCATGGGGTCTTTATCTGCAGATTTGCGCACATGGTCGGATTCCCCTGTCAGAGAACTCTCGTCAATCTTCACATCATTTCCTTGTATCAAGACCCCATCAGCTGGAAGCAGGTCACCTGGACACAGAAATTCAGCATTAGTTGATGAAAATTCTAAAGGATTAGGGCTGTCAATTTCACATGTAAATTCAGTAGAATTAATAAGAAAAAAAACCCAGTTATGATCCATAACAAATACACTCCTCACCAAACCACACTTAACAAGAGCAGCAGCATAAAATTAATGAGGAGACGTACTGCTTAATGAAACAGCTGGATGGAGTGCAAAAGAATCTAACACAACAGCATTTTAAAAGTATAGGACTCATGGTGTGAAGTGCTTAAAAACAGCAATATGGGACACAGCAGCCAAAGATGTATGTCTTACACACGTACAGTAGATGAAACATTTAAAATTAATGTAGAAGGGGTCTGTGTGCCATACTGTACATCAGACAGACTGCCTGATTGCTACAGTAACTCAGTTACAGACTATGATAAAACTAAAAATATATTTACTATGATAAACTAAAAATATATAGATTTTTAGAGCAACTTGTTGTATAGTCAGTGATTTACTTGTCTGTCACAATAATGTCTTTCAATGACCTTCATTTGTCTTTAATGTCTTCAAATGATCTCCAATTTATATTGGTACAGTGATGAACTGTGGGACATTTAAGCAGCTGTTAACAGGCTTAACAGCTTTATGTTAACAGCTGCCAGTGAACAACAGGATCAAATAACCCAAAGGAATCAAATGTCTTAAAGTTATTAATCAAACTGTAAATGTATTTTGCCTATTAGTGTCAGGGTTCGTTTTAGGGGGAATGTGATCATGTACATGATATTCAAAGTGACCTATAGCAAGAACACCTGAGTCTTTCTTCAGCAACTCAGAAATGAAGCATATTTCAGAATCTAATCTCCAAAGCTCTTCCTTTGTGTTCCGTCCAATAATCCATTCGGTTTCTCCAAACAACAATTCTGGATCAATATTGTTGTCTCCAAAGAATTCCAAAGTTGATCCTCTAAGATTGCACTTGTCAAGCATTTCACAACATAATCTCTCTCCAATATTTCTGAGTTTACAGCCCTAACTAAGTCAATATGAAAATGACAAGCCCTGCAGTATGTTGTGCTCAATAAGGCAACACTATATTGTAGGTGTTCCCCAGGGTTCGGTATTTGGCCCTTCTGTTGTTTTATCTATCACGAGAATGTAATTTTGTTCAGAGATAATTTTGCTTTCATTCTACATCTTTGCAATGCAACATATCAACTCCCACACATATTCAAAAATAATGGTAAGCCTGGGACTGCTAACCATCACTGTACTAGTCAAGGAGATGGAACCCCACTTCCAGCCTGCCAAGCGCTCTCACCCACAGGATCACTCCGTCACTGTCAACAGCTACATTATCTGCCTCCCACTTGTTCAGAAAATCAGAAATAACAACCGGAACCTCTCCAACACTGCAGAACCAGCACAGCTCTTTAGTTTGATAACATCTCCAGAATAGAAAGTGTTGATCAGCTTAACCAACCCTCATAATCAAACTGTAATTAATGACACAGATCAGTCTTACTTCATCGCACAGCAATGATGTCCAGTCATGTGTAAAAGCTCTCTTGATAACGCACTACTTAATTACATATGGGCGAACCTTCAATTATGTATCTTGAAAAATTTTATTCTTAAAACTACATTTCACCTATATTAATGCATATTATAGATTTACACATTGCATAATATAGATTTATACACTGAAACATGCCCATGGACTTTTTTAAATCAAGATTTAAAGATAATGTGTATATTATAGATATTGTAAATGGTATTTCTTAGAATATTTTTAACCATCTTTCATTACATTTATGTCTTCAATAAATAATTTTAAATGGTTCTGTAGTGTGACATTAATTGTAGTACAAATATTGAATGTACTGTAGTCTCTCAATTAATATGAGCTCATAAAAGCTGCATTAATGATATAAAAAAAAGATTTTGCTCAATACTTTTTAGAATTGTGTGTACATGTCACACAACAGAAAATGTAAACTTCTCAAAAATACTTAATATCAAACTTATTTATTAATTTCTGTTTAAAAATAAATAAATAAAATAAATTATTTGTTATATTTACAAATACCTAAATACCATATAAATTACAGAAGTGTTAAGTACAGTTCCCCCGATTTTATAAATGTATTGTATTGAAGTTAAAAATCTAGATAATGGAGGGGGAAAAATCCAAATTTAACCCTTCAACACAACTGAAAAAGTAATTAAAGAGACACAGTATAATATTAAAGGCATAATAATCTGTCATTAGAATGAATAATTTTTCTTAATTTTTTTCTTTAAACAGAAACATTTTCCTAATTAAAGAATCACCCATATATACTGTACTATGCAATATATACTTTAGTTACTTGAATTATGACAGCACTTGGGATAGTTTTAACATTTTAATAGATATGACAATGTTAATGTAGTTGTTTGTTAATATAGTCATGCTAGTGTTGTGTGAATAGGCGTACGTAAATCCTGTAGCAGATCTACACAGGTGGAGCTGGGGGAGGTGGAGGGTTTCAGAGGAACTCGGAGAGTGTGCTGCAGGACCAACTTAGGCCCTGTTTACACTTGGTATTAAGATGCATTTTTGTATACTATGGGGAGGAGAGCCGGCAGCAGCACATTACATTGAATACGTTCAAACAGTCGCTTAAGACCTCCTCCTCTTTGCCTACTGACCTAATTCTTAAACATTACTAGACATGTTATTGAAGAGCGTTAGCCAGACAGAACACAATTTAAACTTTACCGGCTGAAATCGTAAGTTTGGTTTGAAGGTGAAAAAAAATTCAAAAGTACAATGTTTTCTTACCAGTTTTAAATCTAACACAAATTTAAAAAGTTTTGTAGGTATCCGAGCAGAAATGCAGAAATGAAAGCTGCTACTCTCCATTTCATTTTCCATTGTCTCCTTTCAAGTTTGATTGTAAATGGGGCAGTCGTGGCCTAATGGTTAGAGAGTTGTTACCTGAAGGTTACGGGTTCGAGTCCCAAGTCCAGCAGGAATTGTTGGTGGGGGGAGTGAATGTACAGCACTCTCTTCCACCTTCAATACCACAACTGAGGTGAGACCCTTGAGCAAGTCACCGAACCCCCAACTGCTCCCCGGGTACCGCAGCATTTGGCTGCCCACTGCTCCGGGTGTGTGTTCACGGTGTGTGTGTGTGTGTGTGTGTGCTTGCACTTGGATGGTTGAAATGCAGAGCACATGTACTTGGCCACATGTCACTTCACTTTCACTTTCACTTACGTTAGATTGAAAGATCAGAAAAAGCCTACACATGCACCCACCCATAGACTCTCCCCTCAAAGAAACCAGGAAAATGGTCAAACATGGACAAAAGAGATGCATTAAAACAGCAGATGTAAAAGAGTCTCCCTCTTCTGCTTATGATCTGATCGACCAAAACACATCTTAATACCAGGTGTAAACAGGGCCTTATAGCCAATACTAAACCAGACTATTTAAATGTTGAGCAATCTCAGCAATCTCACTGACTGCAGAATCAGTAGAGGCCAATCATCTTATGCCATGTAGTGCTATGTGACTGCTAGCGGACTGCATGTAAAGGACCTATCAGCATATGTCATCCAACTATAAATACAAGGAAGATACATTTAAAATAAATAAATGATGATACATACCATACTTGACTTGTGCAATATCGCCTGTGACAATATCTGACACAGGAAGTTGGATGACCTGCCCTCCACGCACCACCTGGAATTTCTGTTCCTGTTCGATGCGGCTCTGTAAACCCCTGAACTGTTTCTCTTTGCTCCAGTCATTGAAGGCTGTGACCAGAACAACACAGACCACTGAGAGTAAGATAGCAGCCCCCTCGATCCAACCGGCCTCCGCTTCCCCCTCGTCCTCTGCACCCGCACTCACCGTCCCACAGGCTGCAGAAAGAGAAATACCAGATTTAAACTGGCTGGTGGAAACACACATTGTACAAATCCCATTAACCACCACAAACAGGAGTCAAAAGAAGGGGATATGATTCTGGTACTCTTAAAATCAGCAAAGTAAATTTACTATTTTGTGTAAATAATTTCGAAACCAGACTTATTGTTAAAACATATCCGTGCCGATATTTCTGCAAAACGGCATTGTGTTGCTTCTTGCATGTTTCACAACACTTTAAAGCAAAATATCCAGTGAGTGGCAGTTTTATCCAAAAGAGATGAAGGCGAATTGAAAACATGCAACCCTGTTACACATGCTGGGATATTTTTAAATAATAATAACAATAATCATTTATATTCTCAGATAACACTTTTGTTTAAATACTAAAAATTTAAGTTTTAAAAGAGTTTTAGGCTCTATTTTGTACCCTTTTCATGTAAAGTAAAGGTTAGTATTTTGGGCTTAAACCATTTGGTTTATGGGGACACGGGAAGTAGATATAATTGTTAATAATATTTAATTTAATTAAACTGAAATGTAGAAGCCACTTTTTCATATTCACTAAAATATTTTCATTTGGAGTGAATCACACCCATGCAGAATATTGCACAAACTCAATGATTCATAATAATTGTGATTACTGCAAATGCACTGAGTGCATATTATATAATAGCATAATGATGTTAAATAAACACTGACAAAGATTCCGACAAATCCCATATCTGATCTGTGTAACATTTTCATGGCTAAATAACTACAAACCTGACAGAAATGCATCTAGTGGTAAAAATCAATCTGTATTATCATGTGCACACATTTGGGTCATGTCTAATTACTTCCAATGATTTCATGCCGGAGTGATTAGTGTGAGGGTTGCAGTAACTCCACTGGGAGAGGCCAGTCCTGCTCCAGCTGTGCAGGATAAAGCAGCAGGCGCACTCACTGTAAGCACAGGAACACCCTGATTGCTGGAAAGCTCTTTATTTGCGGCATTAGTTCAAATGGACACACTGTCCACTGTCACAATGACACAGCCACTGCTGAATACACCAGGACACACAAAACAACATCCGATTCAGGAAAACAGTGGAGCTCATGTTAAGCCGTTGCATCTTGGTGTCCACAGGCTCGTCTCAGCACATCTGTGATCCTCTCTACCGCCGCACTGTTACTGATCATTAAAAGTCCACTGCAGGTGTATTATGCATATTAATGTGCAATGTGTGAGTAAAGATCCCGCCCACTAATGAATAGTGCTAAACTCCAGTGTGCCTGGGTTTCAGAGGTCTATTTTTGGCCTCTGCAGTACGGAATCTCCTGATGGCGGTTTGATGGTTGTGGTGCAGGGACAGGGCTGTGCAGATCTCTTCGTTAGCAAAGCGCTTGACTGAGTGCAGTGAGTGTGGAGCTGTCCGCGGTGCTGAGAGGCCCTTAGATAACAGCACACGCTCCTCAGACTTCACCACAAACTCATCAATCTGCAGGAGCCACCGGCTCAATTAGCACTTATTTCATCAGAAATCTGACATTTACAAAGAAATGTCAAGTAGCACGCTGAATTAAACATGAAATTCGTAAAGCCAAAATAGTGTTTTCTTGAAAATTGTACTGTGATAATCTTTATTTTATTAACAACTTTGAAAAAAAAATTATATTCTATTGTTCTATTGCACTAACCACCTATAACGTTTAGTGGAAGTACTTTTAAAAGTGTGTGTATTTTAACATCAGTTTATTCCAACTGTAAGAGTTTTATTGTAATTATTATTTTACAATAAGGAGAAAAGTGTAAAAATATTGTCTTAGGTTAAATAAACATTGTCATAAATGCTGTCAGTAAAAATAGTTCATATAATATAGATTTGCAAAAAAAAAAAAGGGAACATTTGTACACACCCTCTTGTTCATGGAACATAACAATAGACATTTTTAAAGTTTTTTTTTTTTTTTACAAAAAAATCTTACAGACTGCTTGTATTGTACATTTTTTTTCCAGTTATGAAGTGCATGGAAAACTCCAGCATGCATGTTTGAGGGTGAGTGAATAATGCAGCATGTGAATAAATGACCTTCATGAAGTATTTTAAGATACAAATCCTTCTTGAAATGTAATGTGCTGCTGCCGGCTCTCCTCCCAATAGCTTCGGCTAGAAAGTCTTGCCTGTATTGATCTGTACGGTGCCTGTGCTTATCTTGCATGTGGAAGCTGTACAGTAGGTTGAAGATCTGTGCGGGCATAATTAAATCTGAACGGCAGCGATGTCTGGACACACGGAGCAGCAGCACAGCGCCGTTCTCCATTAAAACCAGAAGAACTGTCACAAACCTCAGAGTCAATGGCTGGGTGGATGCCGTGGAGCTCATGTTTGTGTGGACATGGCATCATCTGCTGAGTCTTTTCTCTACCGCTGCACTGTTAGTGATCATTGAACGACCACTGCAGGTGTATCAAGCATATTAACGTATACATTTGCATATTGATGTTTATGATGAACCATGTGAGGGAAACTACAAGCTACTTAAAAAGTAATTAAGCTTCAGAATGTATTTAACTACATTACATTTCTTAAGGGAACCATTTCATTACATATAAAACACTATAATATAAATTGCCTTTTAAGTAGAACTTTCTTGGTTCATGAGCTAGTCCAAAACATCAGCAGCATTTCAATAAATGTTCTAATAAATAAAGAAGACCTAAAATGCAAACTTCATTCATATGAACTGTCCGAACAAACCAACTGACTGGAATGAATTGTGCATTCCAGCACTACTGTATATATGAGAGGAAGGATCATTTCAGAGCGTGTTTGATTATTACTTCAGCTGCAAGATTCAATATTACATGAAACACAACAAATTAGCACTCCATTGTTAAACTTATTGGACAAACTAGCTCGTTACTGGAAAAGCTGCTTCACTTTAAAAACAGCACAGCTATTGTCACATTGCTGATTATAAGTTGATGTGAATCTGGCTTAATATCATCAAACCTATAGGAACAGTCCATCCAAAAACTCCTGAAACACTGCTGAATGAGAGCTGTGTTGGCAATGTAGATGAGTTAGTTTCTTCATCAGGTTTGGAGAAATGTAGTCTTCATCAGTGTCTCAGCAATGGATGCTCTGCAGTGAATGGGTGCCGCCAGTATTTGTTCGTATTTGAGTTAAAAACGTGTTAATGCTGGATGTGTTTCAGCTTGTGTCTTCTCCAGATGTTAACTGATGGACTGGAGTGCTGTGGATTATTGTGATGTTTTTATCAGCTCTCATTCTGACGGCACCCATTCACTGCAGAGCATCCGTTGCTGAGACACTGATGCAGTGCTACAGTTCTACAAACCTGATGAAGAAACAAACTCATCCTGATCTGGGATGGCCTGAGGATGAGCACATTTTCAGTAACTTTGCATTTTTGGATGGACTGTTCCTATAGGTTTGATGATATTAAGCCAGATTCGCACAATCATATAATCTGATCATAATATCAGCTAAAAAAAAAAAGTTATCTTGGCATTGTTAGTAACAGGTAATGCAGCATTGTTTTTAACAGCAGCTGGACTGTACATGAACTGGCTACATGAACATGAAAATCATTCAGCAGCGTTTCAGGAGTTCGTGAGCTATTCTTGCTCAGATCTAGACTGCTCCATCACACTGAATGCACTGGAATAAAAGATAATTTTCCATTCCTGGAGTAATTGAATCCTTGAGCATCATCGTGATTGATAACACTTGCTCAGCATTCTGCTCGCTTCTTTATGCTGCTTTAATGTTTTTGTGCTCATTGCACATTTTATGGCCCGGCAGGTTGATGTATGGCCTTCACCTAAAGGTTATTCTTCCAGCGCACACTTCATTAACTCTAGAGGCCTGGAAAGCGTTCTTTCACTGGATTCCCTCACTCTGAATGCACAGTCATGCTCGCTGACAAGAGCTGCTGACCACCGCGGAAGGAGATTGTGCTGTTCAGCCATCAGACGTCCAGTAAAGAAAACAGGTTTAGATAGTATATATAACTTATATATTATAAAATAGTAAACTGTAAACAGTGGTAACTTGCACCAGTTACCTTAAAGAGATATTTCTACCTGATTTGATGTATAAAATGAGTTTGGTTGGTAGAAATCAAAGTATTTAGGTGGATTCAGTGATGGATTCAGTTAAATTAGATGGTACCATTTTTAGTGTATTTAGTACACAAAAAGCTGTCATTTATTGTAAAGCAAGATGTACAAAACAAGCTGTAGTGTTGAAAAGGAAGAAAGTCAGTGATTATTTGTGGTTAGTGTTGATAGTTGCTCTGATATCGTGGTAGCGTGTATTTCAAGTAACTCTGTCTGTAAACAGCATATCAAAACTAAATGAACAGTGGTTGGTCGCTCTACATGTCAGTCAAATGCTTTTCTCAGAACTTGGCCAGAATAAGATGCAGTGAGCGCCAGATTTTGTGCCCAGAGGGAATGTTTGGAAATTGACATCCATTAAAAACCACCTTGACGTCTGTTAGTTAGAAGTCACTGTAAAAATGGCTCAGAGTGAAGTTAGATCGAAGAAGAGCTTGTGCGGTATTTGAGGGCAAACCATTTGACTGGTTTGTATGTAACACAATAAAAACATATCTGAAGGCATACATTCTGGGACGACCTCTGGCTCAAACGAATCTCTGTGTGCTGATACAAGTATATGCCAGTGTTTTATATGTACTAAACTATTTTAACAGTGAAAAATATATACACAAATCACCTTCAAAGCATTATATTTCTGCATTACTTCTTGGCAAAACTTTAGAAAGGCTGCATTAACTACAGTACAAAAGCAGCTTAAAACAGCTGTTAACTATTGGTTAATATTAACTAACCTTAACATTAAAGTTAACCAAACCTACATTCAAATTCTGTCCTAATTTACTCAACCTCATGTTTGTTCAAAGCTGTATGACTTTGTTTTGCTTTGTGGAACATGAAAGAAGACATTTCAAAGGATGTTTATAGATTTTTGTGCATATACAATGAATACCCTTGATTACATTCATAAATTAATAAGAAGTGCACAAAACGATATTCGTTGTAAAACAGGAAATAACAGCTCACTTCAAAGAGAAGTCAGGCACATAAAGCTATAAGCCACCTCAACAAACCCGAAGAGAAGGGTGATACTCACACTCGCTGCGCTCTCCAGGCGGCTGATAAAAGGACAGTCCCAGAGAGATCAGCGCTGCAATCTCCAGGATAATGAGGGTCACATCTTGTAATGCTTCCCACACTAACTGTAAAAAAGTTTTTGGCTTTTTTGGAGGTATAAGATTTTGCCCGAAGACTTCTTTTCTTTTATCTAGATCCGTGGCAACTCCATCCAAACCTGTGCGGAAAAACAACAAAGACAAACCTTACAAGTCAGCAGAAAACACAACACTGTGCCATAGAAGAGTAGCTTCACATGCAGACAGATTGATACGTTCGTGGTTTTCAATGGGGAATGCGGTCAAAAGGTCACTTGTAACCATGGCAACTGGGCACTTTTACTGTTGGCTCAGGCAGTCAGTCAGATTTGGGCTGTTTGCCCCCCAAAGTGTGGTGAAATCAAATTTTCCCAAGAAACATGTATATTGCTAAAATGTTGTTATATAATACACAGTTAAAAGTGTAGAACAGCAGACTTACTAAATATAATATACTATACAATATTATGTGACTGGCTCAAAAAAGTGAAATGACTGTCATTCGTGTAAAGTGCATTTTATATTGTGCAAATCGAAAATCATGGTTTCATTTATTTATTTAAAAAAATGTACATTTTTTAAGACATCATAATAAACATTAAGGTGTTTTGAAAAGAAATAAGAAATAAATAGAATAAATTAAATACTGACTAAAAAAAATAGCCTTAAAATGATTATATTGAACTAAAATATATTAAGTATTGTACATAGTCTTTATAACAAATGATATATATTTTTTCTGTGTATGAATTTTTTGTCTTTGTCCTAAGAAATATTTTACATTTTATTAATATTAAATAAAATTACAATTAAATAAAAACAAAAAGGTTTGAACTATAAATATATTTTGGGGGAAAATAATAAATAAATAAATGATTAATAAGATAGTCTGTAACAAATTATAGTATTTTTTAAAATTGGTCCAAAGTACGATTATTTAGTGTGGAACTGAGTGCCGATTAGCAAAGCCAGCAGCATGAAGCTTGTGTATTTCCAGACGGTCCTGCTCCACCTGACCAGCTGCCATTGAGATGAGCGTGATGCTAACGGCTGGCTCTACTCTCCAGCTCCGTGAGCGTCTCAGTCCCCAGCTTCAGTTCAGCAACGGAACGTCTCTCTTCGCCGCAGCAGAAAAAGGCTTTACATCCCGTGCCCACGAATGGAAAATGAGCAATCCATCTCTCTGTGTAAGATTGGGCCCTGATGTCACCCGCAGACTCCAATTACTCTCTGACTCACAGCGCAGGCTGATCTACACGCTTACATAAAGCCCTTCTGCACTAACGCTCAGAGCAGCACTGCAGCTACAGCGATACAGGCCTGCAGAACACAACAGCTACTCAACTGATATGAAGGAAGTTCTGTATAATTAGGCTGGTTTCCGTTCTTCTAACTTTGACAAGATGCATTTCTTAAGGCTGGAATACAGTACACGACTTGTAATATCTGAAGAGATTTTAAAACACTCGACATGATGCACTTACTGACTTTGTAAACAGTCACAGAGGAAGGACTGGCCACATCACACACTAAACGACTGAGGATCACACACTACCAGACTTTAAAGTTGTCCTGATTACAACAAACTCACGCAGAAACGTGCTCCTTGTTTCTAGGAGACGTGTGACATGTTCTAAAATTGGCTCAAAATATCAAACATGTTTGATATCCTAAGATATATTAAGTAAAAATTTAAATAATTTACGTGTTATAATATATTCACATTGAAAACAGTTATTTTAAATTGTACAGTAAAAATTTTATTTTGCAAATAAATGCAGCCTTGATGATCAGAAGATGATCAGATTTCTTCCAAAAACATCAAACCATCCCCAAACTAGGGATACTATAGGCTCGGGCATCATGGGGAATTTAACAACTCTACTTCCTTCATAACATGTTTGAGTTCAGATGCTTTTACCCACAGTGGAATTAAGCAGAACACAGTCAACCAGAGGCACTATGATATTATAAAGACATACTGTAGAAAACTTTGATAAATATTATCAAAGCCATTTTGTGAGGAAACAAATCAAAGGCCAAGGGATCCTGTGGATAATCTAGTCACAAACACTGACGTGGGGCATGTGAAGTTCTGGAAACAGGATCTTCAGAAAGCTTGAGTGATCAGCTGGCACTGATGCAGAGCGCTGTCACGGAGGCTCACAGTCCAGCGGCTGAGCGATCGCTCTGCGCTCCAGTCAAACACAAGCCATGGTCTGTAGTGCGGCGGATCTCCATACTCTTGGAGTGCGTTCAGGAGCTCGGGCTCAGAGCTGGCAGCAGCAGCTGGACAAACGCGGTCGGGCCAAGTCTGTTTTCCAGGTTCCTTGATGAACAGGGTTTGCGCGTGTGTTCGTTCAGCCGGGTTGTGGATCCAGCTGTGCTGTGCTGATTCTGAGACAGAAGTCTGGACCTCACTCACCAGCAGCTGTGACCGCTTGATTTTCCATCAGCACTGTTCAGCCATTACGGCTTGCTATTGAGCGCAGCTCTTCTGAAGATCACACTGCTGTATCAGTCCTCATGCACACCAACACAACTGAAACTGAAGTTTGCTAAGCTACAAGCTGATAAAATAGGTAGATTATAATAAAGCTTCCTGTTCAAAGAACTAGTTAGCTACAATACAAGCTGAATGACAGAAGCAGTTTCTATTGTGCCAATAAAAATGTGTAAAAAAAGTGAATTTAATTTTAATCACGCATGTATAGAAACAGATTAACAAAAGGGAAGTACTTCACAATGATATGATACTGATATGAGAAAGAGGACATTGAGTTTTGTCATGTTACACTATTACTCAAAAATATACACTACCATTCAAAAGTTCAGTGTCACATGATCTTCAGAAATCATTCTAATATGCTGATTTGTTGCTCAAAAAACATTTCTGATTATTAGCAATGTCCAATATTTATGTGTAAGCCATGCTACTTTTTTCAGAATTATTTAATGAATATAAAGTTTAAAAAGAACAGCGTTTGAAATTGAATCTTTTGTTACATTATAAATGTCTTTCCTGTCACTTTTAATCAATTTAATGTGTCCTTGATGAATACAACTATTAATTTATTTCTTAAAAATCTTACTAAACCCCACTTTTTGCAGTTTAGCTTACTGGAAAAGAGCATCATACTGCAAAATATCAGCAGCAGCGTTGATATACATACTGTAAATACAACAACATTTCTTCATATTCTGTATTATATTTGACCTTGAGATTTTCTGCATAGCTTTGATGCCAGCAGCTCCTGCGGTCGGAGGAAAACACATTCTTCAGCGGACAAGGGCTGACACCAAAATGATCATCAAAGTCGACACAGAACTAAAGCAGCGAGAAATAAGATGGTGGCTGCTTCCGTGGGAACACGAAACCAGAGCGGCCCAGAGATGGAGAACTCGAGAGTCTGTGTTTCAGAGAGAGCAAGAGAAGGAAGCAGCGTGTGACACGATGAGGGGAAGGCGCCCGCTGGGAAAAACGCACAGGTTGCAAATAGCACAGTGTGCTAAAAATAGACTCATTATACATTCCATCTTAATGTGTCTGTTTGCCTCTCTTAAGAAGAATCGCTTTATGTATCCCCCAATTGTAAGTCGCTTTGGATAAAAGCGTCTGCTAAATGACTAAATGTAAATGTAAATGTACTAAACCCCACTTTTTGCAGTTTAGCTTACTGGAAAAGAGCATCATACTGCAAAATATCACCAGCAGCGTTGATATACATACTGTAAATACAACAACATTTCTTCATATTCTGTATTATATTTGACCTTGAGATTTTCTGCATAGCTTTGATGCCAGCAGCTCCTGCGGTCGGAGGAAAACACATTCTTCAGCGGACAAGGGCTGACACCAAAATGATCATCAAAGTCGACACAGAGCTAAAGCAGCGAGAAATAAGATGGTGGCTGCTTCCGTGGGAACACGAAACCAGAGCGGCCCAGAGATGGAGAACTCGAGAGTCTGTGTTTCAGAGAGAGCAAGAGAAGGAAGCAGCGTGTGACACGATGAGGGGAAGGCGGCCGCTGGGAAAAACGCACAGGTTGCAAATAGCACAGTGTGCTAAAAATAGACTCATTATACATTCCATCTTAATTGAGTGTGTGTGTGTGTGTGTGTGTCTGTGTGTGAGTGTATGTGTGTGTGTGTGTGTGTCTGTGTGTGAGTGTGTGTGTGTGTGGAGGGGATCTCTGGAGCATCCGTCCCACCCGTGCAGCATTGCTTTCATCATCACGCGCCGGCCGTGAACACTCCTTCACATCTCCTGTGATCGCCACCGACCGCAGCCACTGAGCTGGGCATGCATGCACTTCAACAAACCCTGAGCTCAGAGCACGTGAGCACGCCTGTCATCACATGATCAAGGCATTAAAGCTTTATTAAAAGGAACAGGAAGACAGCATGGGGAGATATAAATATGTTAGTGTTTCGTGCGGTTTAGACTGCGAATCATAAACACAGTCATTAGCAGGTGTCAGCAAACGGCTCAAGCATGCTGCAGTGATAAAAACCACAGTGAAAAGAAAATAAATCACTGCGTGTGCGACACAAATATGGATTCATAAAGGAGCCTGCTATTATTAGACTCTGAGGAAGCCTGTGAACATTAAAGAGCAGATAAGTCGTGTTCACTGTTTATGGCTCTTTTTATAGCTTTCCTTGATATTACGCAGGAAAAAAAAACATTAAAATATTGTGGATAGCACTGCGGTTGAGTTGTACATAACACGGTGCATGTATTACATACTACTGTATATTCTGCATATCACAGAACTTTCAAAGCAACAGAAAAGCTCTTGTGAAAAATAAGTGCACTAAATTGTGCTTAAAAAATTGTAGTGTACCTCAAAAAAACTGTACTTGAAGATAATATAATATAATATTGATGAAATAAAATTTCACTTAAGTGTACTTAAAGAGAGACATGCACTTTCTTGACAATGTTTCAGTTACTTCATCATTACAAATGTGTAATTACAAATCTATTTAAATATATGACATACAAGTTTCAATAGAAATGCAATTAAAGTATGTTTACCATAAATGCTTGTCAGTACATTTGTCGGTACACTTTGACCATATTTCAAAGAATAATTATGAAATGACATATAAAGTTGTAATTAAGTCCTGCTAATGTTGGTCAATAAAGCACTCTTAAGTTTAGCTAACTGCATTTACAAGAAATGTAAACTATAATATATTTTAATTTTGTTGTAAATAGCATGCAATTAAGTGTCCGGAAAAAATACATAAATGCATTCAGTTCACACTTAAGTATATTATTTTCTGTAATAAGTACTCTATTTTAAAGTATGCTAAAGTGTACTTCTTTTTCACTTACTTTCTTTCAGGGGAAGAAGTTCACCAAATAACAAATGAAAGGTTTCTCACACAAAGCACATCTGACTTCAGTACACTAGACAGGACTGGAGAGCTCCTCTGGACGGTCTGTTGGTTTTTGTCCATACTGCTCACCGTATTGCTTACCGCACGCTTATATTTGAAACAACAGATGAGTAAATGATGACAGAGTTTTACAATGATTTACAACCAGTTTACCTAAAGAGTGTGCACTTTAAAGCACACTGCATTTTTAGATGAGTTTGTGAAACAATGGAATCAGCATTAAGATAAAGAGCAGAATGAAGGAGTGAAGCTGACCTCGTTACTCACTGAACAAGAGTGAATCGACACGCTCTGGGGACTTATGAGACCACTGAATATCATATTAATTAGGGTGTAAAACCAGGACACATACACACTCATCATGCCGTGTATTTGGGACAAATATAGATGGAGAGCAGGGATTAAGTGTGCTTTAAAATGATGAAAGATTTTTTCACTTTGTGTGAATGTTAGCTCACTCACAGACAATCTTATCTGTGCTATTTATACAGCTGGAGCTCAAACCGCGCTGGAATCTTTATCCGTTTTCACTGGAGATATTTGCATATGCTCATGCGCTTGGTATGAAATTCAGAAAGTACCCTTTTAAAAGAGAGAGGGAGCGAGAGGGCCTACAATATTGCATATTTGGATGCCTAGCTTTTTCACTGTGGATAAAAATAGATCACCATGGAAACCCTACACATAAAGCACTGTGGGTATTGGCTGGGCACTGCAGCACATGCAGATGATAATACATGAGAACACCTGCATTTATGCACATCTGTACGTCACTGTGGGACTACTGTAAAAGGAACAGAATAAAAGCTCAATCAATACAGCGACTGAATGGCTAAATGCCATATTTAATTGTACATGAATCAAAATGAGGCTTGGAGGAATAGACAAGCTATTCGTTCATTCATATGCACAGGGCTTGGTATGGACGCTGTGTAAAGTTTGCATGGAAAGCTGCATCCCACGCTGAATTCCCATGTCGTTAGTGACAAATGAACTGGCACTGATATCAATTCAGCTGCCAAAATACGGACAAAGACATAAGTATTTTAAACACGCGAAAAATAGTACCCTATTCTAACTCCCATGCTGACTGTACTTTTAATGTCTTGTATAAATCAACGAGTTAACTGACTGATGACTAACTGTGGGAAGATGGCTTGTGTCAATGAAATGAATTTGCCATTGCTGGTAGTTGCGTTATCAATCGAGTGAGTGTTCTCCATCGTCTATCTCCACATCCCCACTCACATGTGCTGCTTATTAAATGCTTCTACTTGAGCTTCAGCATGACACATCACACACTTCATATTTCCTAGGGTTTCTTTGTCTCTGCAAGACATCAGAGATAAAATAATGTTTTGTCCAGCACTAGTTTCCATGGCGTTCTGCTGAATCGATGTCTCTGTGTTACGGAGGTGTGTAGTAGCCTATAGTTCACTGCTGAGTCACATTCTGTGACAACTCTGGATCCTGTACTTATAAAATAATAGAGAGAGTGCTGTGACTAGACAAGTAGACTTGCTCAAAGAATGACCACTCAAAGATTTCTCCAGTACATTTGATGAACACATTAATCTGGCAGCACAATATAACTGTGTGGACTTTAGTGGGTGTATGTTGGTTATTTTCCCACCAGGTCAAGGATCTTTCTTAAAATGCTCTAAATAGAAAGATATTCTGCCCTTCGGGCTGAAAGCATCACCCACTGCTGCCCTTTTCTAAACAAACAATAGTTCTATGCTAAATTAATTTTCTGGCTCAACACTCTTTAAATTTGCATGAACTGATGACTGAGCTTTATCAACCGTGACCAACCTTGCTTCTCAGCCGAACAGTCTTTTCTGTTTTAATTGATTTGGGGCTCAAATATACCGTATCACACAGCCTTAACACTGATTGAACATGCCTATTGAGTGTTTTCTTTCAAACTTGTTGGCTACATGGTCAGAACGTTGTTATATTGCAGTAATTCTTTAAAATCAGTCATTTGTTTCTACAGGTTTGAAAGACTATTACAAATAAAACAACAGTATCATAGCAAACACTTGGCCATGGGCAGGAACACATGCCCTATTAAGTTGATTATAGTTTAGCTGACAGCACTAGATGTACTAGTGGAAACACAACACCAATCAATTGAATATACACAATTCTTATGTGTAATATTTGTAGCAATATTTGCCTCAACATTATTATTATGTAGTAACTTTTTTTACAAATGTAATGAAGCTGTGAATAGAATCTGCTGTGTTGTGACAAAATACTCAGAATATAGCACGGTCTTTCATATTTTATACACTCAAAGAAACATCTATAAAAATAGGCTCCAATATACTGTTAATATTTAGAAATGTTTCATATTTGTCCATAAACTTAATGAATAAAATCCAGTAAATTGACAGTACCTTTTAAATTGTTTTTTCTTACAGTGTAATGTTTAATATAGGTTATATCCTGTAATAGGGTATAATATGATAGTAATATTTGATATGCACTAGCGTTGTGTCTCTGTCCTCGTATGATGCTGCTTTGGTGATTTCAAGGTGACTAACAAATGAGAAAGGTTTGAGCTGACATGGTGATTTACAAAAGTACGTAAATTTAGCTTGTTCTGTGGAGGTAGGTGGACATGAACAGCGAGATTTCAGCGTGGGAATTCATTATAAATCTTCAACATCTGTCATGATGCTGTGGTTAACATGGCTGCTTGCTGTTTGAGGGCAACTTAATTAGACATTGTGCTGGTGGAGCCGTGTTTTTGACAAGGGCTTTTCCTGTTCAGACTGAAATCCTGTGGATGTAAGGAAATGTCTATTCTTTATTCGTGAACACCACCAGTCCACCAGCGGCCCTGAAGAACAGGCTTACGGATCTTCAAACCCACGCTCACATACTTCCTGTGTGGAGTAATGATAGCGCAGCAGCCGTGGGCAGCGGTACAGTGTGTGTGTGCGTTTGTTTGTGTGTGTGTGTGTGTGTGTGTGCGTTTGTTTGTGTGTGTGTGTGTGTGCGAGTGTGTGTGTGTGCAAACAGGGAACATATTGTCTCTACAATTGGTGGTTGAAAAATAATTATGCTTGTTTGGACATCAGTTGAAAAGGAAATTAATTTGCACTGAAAAACAAATGGTAACCTAAAAATGGTCACATCTAAATTAAGTCTTATTCAAATAAAAAAAAACATCACTGACACTGAAGAAATGTTTGTGGGTTGAAACAGGTAAAAATAGCCCTTTAAGGTAATGATTGTAGGTGACCACTTAGTGTGAGACACTACCGAGAGGCAGAGCCTAATACATTGTGATGAAACATCAGTGATTTGTTTTTTTCCAGGCTTGGAAAAAGTCATGGAAGGTAAAATATACTTTCATAAGGTCATGAAACTGTCTAAAATTGATTTTTTTTTAATGCTCAGTTCTAAATTATTTCTTCAATTGGAAAGTAAATTGTGTCTAATTTGATGTTGACAAAAATAGTAACCTAAAAGTTTTAACATTTTAAAATCATTTTTAGGTTAAAAACAAAGTTTATTAATTAAATTAAAGGATATTGTCGATTTTTACCACACTTGATGTCAAACAGTAAAGTTCACAAGTCTGAATCTGATATCTGATCTGTTATCTTACTATTATACAGAGCAAAGGTGTAACAAAACAAGCACAATCACACCAACTCAGATTGTAACATTGCATTTGTCATGACACATTCAGTGATGTGCATATTACACACTATGATGATGTTTGTGTGACTGCAAATGGGGAAAAATCACTTTCCTCATCTGCATCATCAGTATTTGTCTTGTTTTCTTTTGAAATGTCCAAAAGTCCTAAAACTGAGCTTTAATTGACAAGCAAAACTGGGTGAAATACTAGGACCTGTTTTCAGAGAATATATTCTTACCCCTATGACAAACTGTCTTTTGCTTGTCAAGAAATGTTCTTGTTTGAAAGATGTTAAGATACTTTGTCCTGGAAAATAAGAATGTGCTCATCTACATCTCTCACTTTGCTGAAATGTGCCAACACCGAAGCTCAATGTTGCGACAGGGAATGAATGACACAGCATCAACGCCACATGCCACAGGACGTGTACACAGGTGCAAAAATAGATGTAGAGGTCAAGAGGGCAAGCAAGACAGTGACAAAATGAAAAAGCAACACATCAGCAAGTGACTTGGCTCTGGTTAATGGTGTTAGGCAGACATCAGACATGACGGATGGGGAGGCCCAATGTGTGATGCACTGACCGATCCAGAGAGTCAGCTGTCACGTTTCACGAGTGGAAGCACAACTGCCCATTGCCAGTGCCACTGAGAGCAGCCCGACCCCTTCAAGCACATGTCTGACAAAGAACCGTCCATTTGCATGACCCTAAACACACATTGACTGAGCCCAGGAGGTTTGTGTGTATCATTCAGGGATCCCTCGACCATGTCCCAACTTTTTATAAATTGTTATGTTCATTTCGATACATTTTCTGGGCAATAATCATTATAATTTAAGAGCTTTGTTTTGTATGGCTTCGGTGCAAAGAGAAAAGTGTTGCTGGCCACATAAAGCAGCAGCTTTAAAGGGGTAATTCACTGCTGGCAAGATGGATAAAACTTGGCTGTCAATGCATTTTTTTTTATAGATCATTTTAGTGCTATACG
The DNA here is from genome assembly GCF_001515645.1 of Sinocyclocheilus grahami. Taxonomy (NCBI): domain Eukaryota; kingdom Metazoa; phylum Chordata; class Actinopteri; order Cypriniformes; family Cyprinidae; genus Sinocyclocheilus; species Sinocyclocheilus grahami. Next base: position 154,218 of record NW_015506663.1, on the reverse strand, counting down.
ACTAGAGAAAACTAAGAAAAATGCAGGGGTACAATATGTATTTTCACAATAAGATATGTATTTTCACTTTGTGAAAACTACAGATTGGACTGACAATTGACCAGGGATATTTTGGTGCAGGCAGCACGAAGAAAGAGTACACATTATTAGTTTACATATAAAATCCACAAATTCACAAAATTGTATTCACTAATTTAAATTTAATTTAACGCAAATTCACTCTTTAAGATCAGCTTTAAGTCAACTCCAACCAGTTGCATGAGGAGTCGATCAAACAAATGAATGCGTGAACAGTAATCAGTACTAACATGCCTAGCACTTGCTGTATTTCAGCAAATCACTTAAAACTACTGATTGACGTTACTACTAAATATTCATGAGCCAGGCTAATAAGGTTTACGATGTGTCCCCACCCCTTTTTTTTTAGAACACTCTTAAGCCCCTGATGATGTTACATACGTTACCTACTTTTCTGTGCCAACATCACCGACTCAAACTACCCTCCAAGGTCATCCATTCAGGAGCATCTGTCTCTTGGAAGAGGAGAAATGTGGCCTGGTCTCTTATTTATAATCTGTCCTCTGAGGGAAGTGCTTTCTCCTTTTAAGAATGGCTGCTGGAATCAGGGCAGCACTACTGTCCTTATTAGAGGAGATTGTACTCCTTCTGAACAATTCCTGCTGGGACCCTAGATTAAGTAGGTTTGTCAGAGGGGAATGAGAATGCGGACCGGCAGACTAGATTAGCATGCCGATCAAGGTTATGGGAGGAGGGCACAGCCTAGCTAAGGTGGGACAGTGTTTAAGTAGCCATGTGATCAGGTAGCCAACAGCCGTTGTCATTGCTCCAGAGCTGGGTCCTTCAGCACAATGTCAAAGCGTTGCCAGGGATCGGTCAGGCGAAACGGTGGCTCTGATAAGCGGAGCTGGCCCACTGATGCTCATTGTGCGAGCTGCAGTTATGTTGTGTTTGCAGCTTGGCTCTGGGATGTTTTGCCAGCTTGCTTTGACCTTCAGTGCCTCTTACGGTTTAAATGCGGCATCAAATTACATGGAGTGCCTCACTTACGATATTCACAGCCCTTCTGTTTCTTTCCATTTTAATTGCTGTAAAGATTGGCTATTAGATGCATTTCGCATTTTCTCCTCAGCAGCAGAAGCATTTGTGTTAAATGCGAGAGCGCTATTGAGCACCACGGTTAAAATTCTCACATCTGTGCCTTTAATACGTCTCAGTTGCACTGGGCCAGGCTCGGGAGATATTTTACCTCTCATTTCATTATGAATTAGTCAGGAGACACATCAGGACGTACGAAACATGAGTGGCGAGATTAGCGAGACAGTCTAAGTGTTGGTTACTTTTAAACATGCTAATTCGGGTTAGGATGTGCACTGCGTCGTAGTGAGCTGGGCCATCAGACTGAAATAGAAATGAGAACAGAGGAAGGCATGGGGGAGGACAGTCACGGTGAGCGAACAGACACTTCTGACCAGCTTGCAGCTGGTGCTAGGGCACAGCACTCTGAGACCATTAGCATACAATAGCTGCTTGGCATTGTCATACCATAGCCCACCTCTACGGCAAATTGTTTACTGTGGTTGCAGTGACAACAGAAGTGCCTTTCATACCGTCTGAACACATGGACGTAGTCATTCGGGCCTGCTCATTGTACTGTGTAAAAATAGGAACTCTTCCCCCGTCCTTCATAGATTTCCCTGGCTCTTATTAATTCTCGTTAACTGTACCTCAAGCTGCAGGCTTTCAGATGGTGTGTGGCATTTGTCCTGACTACAGGCACTAGCAGCATCATTATCTGAAGCAAGCTGACTTAAAGGAGATGCTTTCTCTTTTTTGGGAGGTCGCCAGGCTCCTCCATCTCGCGCTCAGCTCCCATCTGCCAGGAACTCTCTGTGTGAAAGTGGCCAACACCCACAACTTTGAGAAAAGTGGGCACTCTAGCGGCTCAATACTACCCACATAATGTACTGTAGCATCCAGGAGGATCCAGGGAGACTTGTGTTGTCCTTACAGAGCAATTTCTTTATTCAGTAGAGATGAACTGACCATCAGCCCTGCTTCATCATTGATTGTAGTATGAGTAAGGTAAACATAGATTAAAGACACAAGTATTGACTAAAGAGCCTGTGTGGCATTTGTCCTGACTACAGGCACTAGCAGCATCATTATCTGAAGCAAGCTGACTTAAAGGAGATGCTTTCTCTTTTTTGGGAGGTCGCCAGGCTCCTCCATCTCGCGCTCAGCTCCCATCTGCCAGGAACTCTCAGTGTGAGAGTGGCCAACACCCACAACTTTGAGAAAAGTGGGCGCTCTAGCGGCTCAATACTACCCACATAATGTACTGTAGCATCCAGGAGGATCCAGGGAGACTTGTGTTGTCCTTACAGAGCAATTTCTTTATTCAGTAGAGATGAACTGACCATCAGCCCTGCTTCATCATTGATTGTAGTATGAGTAAGGTAAACATAGATTAAAGACACAAGTATTGACTGAAGAGCCCGAAGAAATCGAAGAGGGATAAAGTTACACATTAGTGTCTGGAGCGTGTTGAGCGTTTGGATGCCTAGCTGCTGTTACATGGCTCCCAGTTGGTCAAAGCTGGACATAATTTGGTTCAAGCTGGTCCTGAGGGTTGATCAGAAGAATTACCAGCCGAAGGGGCCGATGTCAACATTGTTAGGGCTGGTAAATCGGTTGGTGGAGACCTGGCTAACTGGCATGTCCTGCTTTCTCTAACATGGCATGCCATTCTTGTTCACTGAACAGTTTGGATTGTTTTCTTTAGGTAATGCATGGGTAGTTGGTAGAAGTCATAAAACTGGGACACAAGTAGACCCTATTAAAGGTTTTAACAAATTCTTGCCTTTAAGCTTCCTCTGGTTCACTATAAAGATGTAGATATGCCATTTTTAGATATGCGGACAGTATGTCTGAGTAGTTCAAGCTGCTAAACATTGTCTGTGCCTTTCTAAAACATCTTTCTTATGTTAGTGCCTCATAGGTTGACTTAAAATGGGCTGAACTAGTGAAAAATGGAAGAAAGAATATTAGAAGATGGTGTATGGTCATTGCTGGGTAGTGGTGACTGCATCCTGAGAGAGAAGGCATAACTGCTCATCTTATTAACAAGACTAGATGTGACCATTTGTCTTCATTATCATGTCACACTTGGGGTGTCAGCACAAGCCACTCCAGCAGAGCAGAGCAACAGCATGCTCCTAAACATGTTCCTAACACTCATACCAAACACATAGTTTGCAGAAAAGGCAAGATTATGCTGTCATCCAGGCTGACAGATCTATCAATCTAGTGCTGTCGCGGGTAACACATTTACTGCAGGTCAGTTTATATGGATTGTCATTTTGTTTTAATCTAAAACAAAAGGCATTTGAATTCACAATATGGTTGCATTACATTCATAACAAGCTATCTACTCCTACACCTATATCACACACAGCTGTTTTAAATGACGACACATCTAACAGGAGAAGATCAAATGGTGCATGCATTGGATAGCACAGTCACACCACTGTCAGACCATGACAAATCATGACACAATGAAGATGCCAATCACACCATTTTTCCAATGGATGCTCGCAAGCTCCTTTCTGCTCTAAAGGTCATGCGACTGATTTTCTATGCAAGAAAATGCTCTAGAATGGATCCTGCAGTCATTGCCGAGAGATTATTTGAAATGAAAATTGTATATATGCATGGCTTCTTCTACCCAGCAATGCTATCATTGTACAAAGTAGCAAATTTAGTAATATTAGAAGATGGTGTATGGTCATTGCTGGGTAGTGGTGACTGCATCCTGAGAGAGAAGGCATAACTGCTCATCTTATTAACAAGACTAGATGTGACCATTTGTCTTCATTATCATGTCACACTTGGGGTGTCAGCACAAGCCACTCCAGCAGAGCAGAGCAACAGCATGCTCCTAAACATGTTCCTAACACTCATACCAAACACATAGTTTGCAGAAAAGGCAAGATTATGCTGTCATCCAGGCTGACAGATCTATCAATCTAGTGCTGTCGCGGGTAACACATTTACTGCAGGTCAGTTTATATGGATTGTCATTTTGTTTTAATCTAAAACAAAAATTCACAATATGGTTGCATTACATTCATAACAAGCTATCTACTCCTACACCTATATCACACACAGCTGTTTTAAATGACGACACATCTAACAGGAGAAGATCAAATGGTGCATGCATTGGATAGCACAGTCACACCACTGTCAGACCATGACAAATCATGACACAATGAAGATGCCAATCACACAATTTTTCCAATGGATGCTCGCAAGCTCCTTTCTGCTCTAAAGGTCATGCGACTGATTTTCTATGCAAGAAAATGCTCTAGAATGGATCCTGCAGTCATTGCCGAGAGATTATTTGAAATTAAAATTGTATATATGCATGGCTTCTTCTACCCAGCAATGCTATCATTGTACAAAGTAGCAAATTTAGTTGACCCCTGTGCTGTTGCCTGGGAGACACATCCTAGTTAATAATTCCGCAAGACAGCCAACCAGCATCAGCAGCATGTTTAAGGGGGAAGAACAGCATACAGGAATGGAAATGATTATCATTTGAAAGAGTGTCACTGTATGAGTGCGAGCTTATGCAGTGCGATTGTGTTTAGCGCGTGCGACGGCATAAGACAGCGCACACTCACCCTCTGTCGGCGAGGTTTTCAGCCTCTGGCACAGTTTTTCGATGCGAGAAAATGCGCAAGAATGGATCCTGTAGTCATTGCATCTGTAATTAAAACCATATGGAGAAGCATGCATGCCTTCTTCTACCCAGCAACACTATCATTGTACAAAGTAGCACATTTAGTTTGACCCCTGTGCTGTTGCCTGGGAGACACATCCTAGTTAATAATTCCGCAAGACAGGCAACCAGCATCAGCAGCATGTTTAAGGGGGAAGAACAGCATACAGGAATGGAAATGATTATCATTTGAAAGAGTGTCACTGTATGAGTGCGAGCTTATGCAGTGCAATTGTGTTTAGCGCGTGCGACGGCATAAGACAGCGCACACTCACCCTCTGTCGGTGAGGTTTTCAGCCTCTGGCACAGTCCCTCGACACCTCCATAGTCCTCCTGAATTTTGACCACTGCCTCCGTTCCTCTGAGCTCCATGAGGGAACGCAGCTCCATGAGCGAGCATCCAAATCCCCCTGCATGGTTGCTGTCGTTGCTTTGGTTCTTGGTGTAAAAATCGCTATTTGTCATGTCCCCCATGGTGGCTGAGTATTGCTTGGTAGCTTTTCTTGAAAGCGGATGAGAGAAATGGAGAAAATGCCACACGGGCAGAGAAGGAGTCCCTGGTGCGGCCGGATAACAGGTGTCTAAAAAAAACGAGAGCAATGCAGGAGAGAATAGAGATGAAGAAAAAAACTGATCCTGACCGCTGTCTGCAGTTGAAGAGAGGCTCCTCTGCGTTACTCGAGCGGGGACGCGACAGCCATCCGTATGCAGTGCGATTGTGTTTAGCGCGTGCGACGGCATAAGACAGCGCACACTCACCCTCTGTCGGCGAGGTTTTCAGCCTCTGGCACAGTCCCTCGACACCTCCATAGTCCTCCTGAATTTTGACCACTGCCTCCGTTCCTCTGAGCTCCATGAGGGAACGCAGCTCCATGAGCGAGCATCCAAATCCCCCTGCATGGTTGCTGTCGTTGCTTTGGTTCTTGGTGTAAAAATCGCTATTTGTCATGTCCCCCATGGTGGCTGAGTATTGCTTGGTAGCTTTTCTTGAAAGCGGATGAGAGAAATGGAGAAAATGCCACACGGGCAGAGAAGGAGTCCCTGGTGCGGCCGGATAACAGGTGTCTAAAAAAAACGAGAGCAATGCAGGAGAGAATAGAAGGTAAGAGAGGGAGGATGAAGAAAAAAACTGATCCTGACCGCTGTCTGCAGTTGAAGAGAGGCTCCTCTGCGTTACTCGAGCGGGGACGCGACAGCCATCCACGAGATCCCGGCTGAGGTCCTGAGGACGTCTGCGCTCACCACGGCTGCAGACCGGCGGCTCTCCATATGTGGTTTCCCATTCTACCTGCTTCCCGTCGGCTGCTGTCTACATGGTGATCCGCTCCATTACTCCTTCAGAGACAGAGAGAGACACAGAGGAAGAGGGAACGAGAGAGAGAGAGAGTGTGGAGGAGAGAAGGGGAGGGAGGGCGAGAGAGAGAGAGGAGAGATAAGCATGAGTGTTTCTCATAGGTGCGAGCAGCACAAAAGTGAGAGGCACTAGGAAAGCACGGCAAGCGGCATTGTGTCGTCAACTGCGTTTCACTTGCACACAGAGGTGGGGGGTGTCCATCTATTCCTGTGATTCTCCTCGTCATATGGCAGCGCTGTCACATGCATAGCTGCTGCATGCTGCGCTTTGAATGCTCTCTGACTAAATACAGAGCCATGTAAATACTGAAGGGACATGTGAGTGTTTACATTGCTCGTGTGAACTGAACGAGACTGCGGAGCGCATCAAAGAGCTTGACGCTATGAAGAAATCCGGGCAATGCATCCCACACTGCAGCAAGGTTAGCTGGAGGGGAGCTAGCGATGGTAAAGGATTATATAATTCATCCATGCGAATGCATTTGTGCTGCATAGAGCACCATTTGAATACCAGCTAACTAGTGCTGCTACATCCTGTAGGGCAGTTCTCACATTTATCACTTTTGGTATGTGAAATCACACAAAGTCACAAATAGTTGTTAAGTGCACTGCAAACTGCAGCATTTATAAGCATTGCTGGGGAGTAATGATCTGAAGGTAGTGACGTTACTTGCTAAATTTTTAGCAGTGTAACAGTAGCTCAGTGGTTTTCAAAATAGTGTCACTTTTCCAGTAACGGTGTAGCATGACAAAACACTACATTACTGCATTTTGAATCATGTTGTGCCGACAGCTTTACCGCAGAGCGCACTGATGCTATATGATCATATGTGCTCTTCTAAATAAATGAGTTCAGCCCCTCTGTCTTGTTATCATGAAACAAAATTCAGTGTAATGTCACCCGGAGTGATATGTTTTAATGAATGCTCTAACTGCACAATTGAAAAGTATCATCTTGTATATGAAGATTAATGGATTTGATAGCTCTTTAATCGCTTCAATTTGCTTCTTTTGGTTAGTAACCTGTACTGCTTTTTCAGAAAAACACAAATTATCTTTATGTACAGTTTAGACAGTTTCAAAGTATATAATTACAGTAAATATAGTTTATACAGTTAATAAAATAGTTTCCCAGCACTGCTCAAACCAGCTGTATACCTGCTACATATTGTTGGTGTGAAAAGCTAACACAACCTAAACCAACCTGACCCAGCCATAATTCACCAGCAGACATACAATTATTGACTCAATCGATCTGAAAGACTTAACAGCTGGGACAGACAATCAATACCATTTCTAAGGAGAAACATTTGCATTTTTCTCTGAGAATCTCTTTGTCAGAAACAAATTAACATAAAATTAACTGTTAGTCAGAACACTCTGCCTGTATTTCCAGACTCCAGCTAGATGTGTTTAAGAGTGAATGGCTCATCGCATCAGTCCTGACACAGCACCTCTATGAATGTATCATTTCTGTCCAAACATTTATTAGTAAAACCTCGCCATGCTGACAAATCTGTCAGAATCAGTGGACTGTGATTTTGCCAAGCAAGACATGTTTCTCGCTGAAATCATGGTGGGAACGAGTGGCCCTGTATAATCTGGGATGGGCCTGCTTTCCATGGGCCTTCAGGACTGATCAATATCCACTGCTGTTGCCAACACCAGCTCCACCAGCTGTGCCAATGATGGTTAACGTAACGGCTCTCAGGGAGGCATAATGAAGTCCTCCAGAAGGTTACTGCAGGTAATAATACATGTGCAGCTGCTTCTATCTGGATGCTGTGACAGATCCTCTCACATCATCACTGTGAAACAACACTGTGCATAATTTGAACAGACTATCCAACAGGACTACAACTACATGTGCAATATTTCAACAATGCTTTCAGGAAGATATCACTATCACCAGAAGATGCTATCACTGTAAATGAGGTGGCAAACCATCCCAAAGAGCACCTGCACTCCGAGTGTAATTACGCTTTGATTTATGAAAGTAAAGAAAAAGACTGACAGAGACAAATGAAGCGTTCAAAATGTAAACACGGCACAAAACAAGTTACAAGTTGAAACTTCAGACCTTTAGGAAGTCATCTGAACAAGAAATTTATTTACAGTAGCATCCTTCCAACTACAGAGCTTTGCAGGATCGACAGCATTGAATTGTGCACAGATGAAAAAAATGGCTGTGCGAGATAGACTTGATCACATCTGATTTTCAAAAAAGTTTCATAGAGATTTTGTGTACTGAAAGTTCTTTGGAAGGATGTTTTGTCAGCTGAACACACTGTACCTCTGTCCTTCAAAGCATTTTTTTCATTCCTTTCAAAAATGAAATATGGTGCTAGCCTGACTAAGCTCTATCGGAGCACTCTGTGCTTTTCGGGTCCTCTCTTTGACCAGTATCTCTTTCTCAGTATCTGCTCTTTCCTAAGCCATCCTCAAATGAGTAATATAATAGTTGACATGCTAGAGCAATCTGAGGAAGTGCAGACATTTTCATTATTAATGTAGACCTGTAATTATTTAATGATACCCATTTAATTGTTGTAAATGAACAGGAAGATGTAATTTTTAGTTTAAACACTCCTCTAACATGTTACATCAGTCTGTATACTGATAGTATGATGTCTGTGCACTTTTCAGTGTTGGGCAACACCACTCTTTTAACTGTATACGTCAGTAATGTGAATGTGACTGTAGCTCAAAGTAATAAGCTACATTTTCCGGTGAGTAGTGCTTTAACATTACGCAATGCTAGTTTTGTCACATTTTATTGCTCACACAGTTTTACAGCCAAGCAAAACAAGGCAATATCAAGTGTGCTTGCCTAAAATTTCTGCAATTCATAGTCAAGTGGTTTGTTCGGGCATTTTAATAATAATAATAATGCTGGTGTTAACAGTACTATTTATTTATTTATTCATTAAATATTTATTTGATTTTATAAATGAATGAATTAATTAATTAATAAAATGTAATAAGATACAAAAGAATGCATTTGAAAAATCATCAGTTATACATACATAATAGCTTCAATGTTAGTGTAGCTTTTTTTCAAAACCGTAGCTTGGCTGTAGATGAGTTGCTTGTAGCTTGAAGTTTTAATTTTAACCTAGTTTCCCAATATTAGCTGGTCGTTCACCTATGGACTTAAGCCAGCTTTGCTGATGTCAAGCTTACAGTATATTCACCTACGACTAATGGCAATGTTCCCGATATAAGACGAACATAATATGGATGTGTAACTGACATGATCATTATATTGAGAAGGGCAGTTGGGTTTGGTGATACATTGAGTTGGACGTCTAGTGTTGGATAGCAACTTCAAAGGTCCTTTTTAAAGCTCTGCCTCCTACTGTAACTGCAGTATAAACTACTCAAGAGAGCCGGAGCATCATCATTCCCTGCTGATCTGCAGAAGGGGCGAGGCGGTGAGGACTCGCCTGCACCATGTGAAATGAGGAAAGACATTAATGATGGTGGTAATGATGAGTGGAGAGGGGAGCGTGGTATCAGACAGAGCACAGCCATCCCTGCTAAAACTTCAATACTGCACTGTCAGCATACAGAAACTAGAACATTCTGCTCCTTTCACTTCCTGCCTAAACACGGAGGGAACGGTTCACCCAAAAATCATTAAAATTTTGAGAACTGTACTGACCACTGCATGTCATGCAATTACAATGAATGTTGACATGCGACAGCTTGGATTATACAGACATGGAACATACCGCATGAGCCATAAGAAGCACATTCATGCTACTTTTATGATGATTTGTGCCAATGTTAAAGCTTAAAAGCTATAGCACTCCTTCGCTGTAATCGCAGCTAAGGCTCACTGGAAAAACGTGCCTCTACATTTCTGCAAAACTCCAAAAACTTACTAAAACATACAACTCACTGCAGTTTAAAACACCAATAACTTTTGTTCCTTTTCACACAAATCATGATTACAGGGACAGATTATCAATTAATAAATGGGCCGAGTAGCAAAACAAACTTGTAGCCAATCAGCAGTAAGGGGCGTGTCTACTCATGATGGGGAGGAGAGAGCGTTCAGTGCATGGGACGGACATTAGCCGAGCCGAGCAACAGAAAGATAGAGATAGCGGAGAAAAAACAAAAGAAGAAAACGTCTACAGAACAAAAGAAGACTTAAAGGAACACTCCACTATTTTGGAAAATAGGCTCATTTTCCTACTCCCTCAGAGTTTTTCGAATCCATTCAGCAGATCTCCGGGTCCTTAATTATTACGCCGGAATGAGAGTAGAGTTCCTAGCCATAGGATGCTAACAGTCTAATCAGATTCTATGCTAAGCTGCAGCTAAAAGTGCTACCGCCAGACCTGGAGATCGGCTGAATGGATTCGAAAACTCAACTGTTTAACTGTAGGGGAGTTGGAAAATGAGCCTATTTTCAAAAATAGTGAAATGTTCCTTTAAGGCAAGAAGTAGGACCCATGTAAATATCGAAACAGATTTCCAGCACTGGAGAGAACTCATGGAGCGGAAGGCCTGCGATTGGACGACGAGGTTGCTTTGTTTCTTCTCGATAGGTGAGTAACACCGTGTCTGCGCCGCAACAGCTAAAGTCTGTCTAGTACACTGGATGCGACAACGCGACCGTTGAAAACTATTTGAAATTTGTGTCAATACGTCATGAATAGAACGCAGCAGCAGTTTTCTGTCGAGGATTTGTCGTGTCGTGCCGCGCCGCATCCAGTGTAGGCCATAGATATGTATATATATCTATGGTGTAGTATTTTGTCGTGCCGCGCCGCTCGCGTCTGGTGTAGACACGGTGTAACATTGGTTTTGCTTTGTTTCACAGAACTAATCGTTGCCTGAGTTGCGTACGTATGTGTGGGGTGGAGCTATCAAAATAGGGGCGAGACCCTTTTGGGGTAGGGGCGTGTTTGTTTTGGTGATTTCAAATGTCAACATTGGCTACCAGAAATCACTTACCCCACCTTTAACACATTGTTTAGATGAAGATGACTGCATCTTAAAACATACAGACTGCATGGACGGCAAGACGGCCACAGAATTCAAAATAGTTGGTCTTTTGTGACAAACATTCTTTTTAAGTTTTATATAGAAAAGCATCTAGAGAAGGAATGAATGGAAATGCGTAAAGACGCACACATGAATGAGCTGAGGAGCATCACACCAATGATGAATTGAGAGCGGAGCAATGGCGTGCTGCCCTTTAATGCGACGGGTGGGTTCAGTTTCAGAGAGAGCAGATAACATGTCACTTCCTGGCCACACACAAGACTCCCCGCTGCCCTCAGTCTCTCTGGAAGGGGACCTCTGGTGGCTGCGCTCAGTGGAAGCCCTCTCAGATGTCACGTCTGCAGGTCCACCATGTGCGATCCACCGCTGCGAGTCCCCGGGGCTCCATTACGTGCTGACGGTGCACATTGATCTACCACAGAGGATGTCACCTTTGCTTTGCAGATAGGGGCTGCGTGGGAGGACACTCACAGTGTTATGAGGGGGCAAAATGTCTCTCGGGTTTGCCAGAAAAATCAATTCCATTCGACATGCGAACTGCATCTAAAACACGGCTGAAAACTTTACTGAATTTTCATCAGTAAAGTAAATGGGAAGAACAGATGATATTTTTGTGTACAAGTAATTAAAAATCCTTTCAGCATTAACATTTATGAATGTAGGTCCTGAGCAACATCCACATAAACTACAGCGGTGCTGCAACATCTTTGATTAGAGGAATCAGCCACGTCTTAAAGGGATAGTTCACTCAAAAATCACTCAAACCCACATGATTTTTGCTCTTCTGTAAAACAGAAATTTTGAATAATGTGCTGGCCGCTCTTTTCCATTCACTTATGATGCACGAGGACCGAAGCTTCAGAACGGACACAAAACACCATAAGAGCATTGTAACAGTAGTTCATACTGTACACACTAATTGAGCTGCATGGCAAAAATTACCAGTACAGTTCATCTGAATGTCTCCTTTTGTTTTTCGATGACCTGAAAAGTTATCATATTTACCATCTCGTATTGACTGACGCGGCCATAGCACACTCATCACTGCTGTTTGCTAAGGCAAGCATCACTATGGCTATATAGTATACAGTGTATAGACTGTCTAGAGCAGGGGTGCCCAACCCTGTTCCTGGAGATCTACCTTCCTGCAGAGTTTAGCTCCAACCCTGATCAAACACACCTGAACCAACTAATTAGGATCTGAAGGAGCACTTGATAATTACAGACAGGTGTGTTTGATAAGGGTTGGAACGGAACTCTGCAGGAAGGTAGATCTCCAGGACCCAGGCACGGGCACCCCTGGTCTAGAGGGTCTACAGTTGTCATTTTTTTCTATTTTTATTTATTTATTTATTTTCAAATAGTAAGTGAATCAGTAGATTATGGAAGCTTGTTTCCCACCACAAGATAAATTAAAAAAAAAATAAAGTTACTTTATCTTTATCTCATTTATCAGAGAAGTGACTGAGAATTGTGAGATATAAACTTGCAGTTGCGATTTTTAATGCCTACTATGGAAACCTACCGTGGACTAATGTAAAGATACTGTAGATGTTTCAAACTGCAGTATCCTACAGTTCATTACACTGAATGTGAGTGTTGTGCTGTTGTCATGCATATTTCATTGAGTAAAATGGGTAAACATTCATATATTTAAAATGTCTTTTGGAAACCTGATCAAATAGCAAAAGAGAATTGTTGTTACTTTTTAAGATGTTATGGTGTGTTCCATTTGTACTCAGAAGTCTGAATCTCGGAGTTCCCAGTAGGAATGTTTCACCGGAATGCCCCCTCAGGTCATGGTTCCGAAATGGAATGCATCACGACTACTGGTTCATTTGTCACACTGGAAATAGATCAAGTTGGCCTGAATTGCATTGTGGGACATTCTGTGAAGTGTGCTCTGCTGAGACTTCAGGTGGGCTCTTTTGATTTGGGACAGTACACAAGCATCTAAGACACTTTCCTGGCCGATACTGGTAATGCAGTGAAATGAGTAAAAACCCAGTCTCTTGGGTTAATGAAGCTAGTGTTTTTTTAGTAAATGGGCAGGACATGTCAATAATCATCTGTCAATTGTTCTAACCACTAGAAGAACTGCAAACATTTTCCATTGGTGAGAATACATGAGAGGGGAAAGCATGACGGGACGTCTGAAGACCGATGTATTAATCCAGAAGGGCTGACTATGCAAACTCATCTGTGCTCTCTGCCTCATATAACGTGTCAAAGCATGCACACAGATCTGAAAAAAAACACATGAAATATTAAAGATGCTGTCCAAGCTGCCCCACGGGACTCATCTCCTCTTGCTATATAATTCCATGAATCTGCACATGTAGTTCAGAAGCCGCACTACTAGAGATCTGTTACATTTACCTATGGGTATTTGCTATTGATATACTACTACCAATTTTATTGTCATTTATACTGATTTGTATAATGAAACATTTAGCATTTAGTATGGAATTGTTAATTTGCTGTCAGAAAAAGAAAAATTGTACCTTTAGGAGTACTAACAGCTTGTCACTGGGGCAGGACACCTTTGTAACTTCTTTACCCCGGAAGGGTGCATATTAGCACCTAACAGTAGCAATATGTACCCTTAAGGTAGTAATATGTACTCTTGTGGTACTACTATGCACCCTTTAGGGGTAAAGATGGTCAATTTGAGGGAATTGCCAGCATTTTTTTCTGAGTGTGTAAAATGCACTACAACCACTAGAAGAACTGCAAACATTTTCCATTGGTGAGAATACATGAGAGGGGAAAGCATGACGGGGCGTCTGAAGACCGATGTATTAATCCAGAAGGGCTGACTATGCAAACTCATCTGTGCTCTCTGCCTCATGTAACGTGTCAAAGCATGCACACAGATCTGAAAAAAAAACACATGAAATATTAAAGATGCTGTCCAAGCTGCCCCACGGGACTCATCTCCTCTTGCTATATAATTCCATGAATCTGCACATGTAGTTCAGAAGCCGCACTACTAGAGATCTGTTACATTTACCTATGGGTATTTGCTATTGATATACTACCACCAATTTTATTGTCATTTATACTGATTTGTATAATGAAACATTTAGCATTTAGTATGGAATTGTTAATTTGCTGTCAGAAAAAGAAAAATTTTACCTTTAGGAGTACTAACAGCTTGTCACTGGGGCAGGACACCTTTGTACCTTCTTTACCCCGGAAGGGTGCATATTAGCACCTAACAGTAGCAATATGTACCCTTAAGGTAGTAATATGTACTCTTGTTGTACTACTATGCACCCTTTAGGGGTAAAGATGGTCAATTTGAGGGAATTGCCAGCATTTTTTTCTGAGTGTGTAAAATGCACTAAAGTATCTACAAATATATATGGTCTGGAACAATTTAAGAGACCACTGCAAAATGATCAGTTTCTCTGGTTTTAGTATGCGTTTGAGTAAAATTAACATTTTTGTTTCATTCTATAACCTACTGACAACATTTCTCCCAAATTCAAAATAAACATCTTGTTTTTGATTGTCACAGATTGGGCTGGCCATGACAGGGTCTTGATCTGGTGCTCCTTCATCCACACCTTGATTGACTTGTCTGTGTGTCACAGATCATTGTCCTGCTGGAGAAACCAATCCTCAGAGCTGGGGAACATTGTAACATTGTCAGAGCAGAAGGAAGTACGTTTTCATCTAGGACAACCTTCTACGTGGCTTGATTCATGTGCCCGTCACAAAAACAAATGTGCCAGATTCCAGCCATAACAGATTTCATAGTGGGTGGCTTGTAGGCCTCTCCAGGTCTCCATATGAGCATTAGACAACCAGGTGTTGGGCAAAGCTGAAAATTGGACTTATTAGAGAAGATGACCTCACTCCAGTCCTCTACGGTCCAGTCCTTATGCTCTTCTGCAAACCTCAGCCTGGTTCTTCTTTGCTTCTCATTGATCAAGGGCTTTTTTCAAAGCATCCTCGCTGTGTGCTTCACCCCAGCTGCCGATTGCCATTCCTTTTGTAGGTCACTTGATGTCGTCCTACGGTTGTTGATATTCGAATGAGTTGGCAGTCATCACGGTCAGTGGAGAGTCGTTTTCATCCTCTGCTGGTCTGTAGCTTTGTTGTCCCAAATGTCTGCAGCTTGACTTTGTTCTTATGAACTGATGTCTGTGAAATTTTAAGGATGGAAGCAACCTGACGCTCATTGTATCCCTCTGCCAGTAAAGCCAGAATTTAACCCTTATTTTCCTCCCTCAAACTTCTCTTTTCAGCTCTTTTGGCATGGTCAGTAGTTATTATTTGATTCCAATTAATTTTGAGGTTCTACTAGGACAGTTTTTGCCATCCAGCTGGTTCTATTGCAAGAGGATAATAATGACCACAGCAGTGGTTTTTATACTTTTCCTCATTAAATCAGATTTGCTTGAGGTGATCACCTAATCAGTACTTCATTAAGCAGAATGAGGAGTTCCTGTGTTGCAATTCGACAGACACTGCAATGGAATGGTCTCTTGGTGTGGTCTCATTTTTTACTCAACATTTTTAGTTGTATACAGAGGTGAAAAGTAATGAATTACATTTACTCGCGTTACTGTAATTGAGTAGCTTTTTTGTGTACTTCTACTTTTTAAAGTAATTTTTCAAAACTGTAATTGTACTTTTACTTAAATATATTTTCATTGAAGTATTGTACTTCGCTACATTTTAAAACACATTAATTACAGAGTATTAAAAAAAAATAGCTCCCTGGAAACTACTGCAGTAAATAATGGGCAGGAGAACAAACTATACTAACAAACTAGAACTAACAAACTAAATAATGGCGCTAAAATCACAAGAAAGATGGAGACGGACAAGATAGGCGTTAGTGGTGCAGACCCAGCTGAAAACGAAACCCCGTCATATTCTGCTGAAGTTGAACCCCTGGCCATATTTATGCTCTAATATGCAGTGTATATAGCACCAAACTAGCAGCTTATAAAATCTCGACATCAACCCTTCGCAAGCATGTAGAGTTAAGGTAAATACGTGCATCGTTGCATTGGTGGTTAAAATGAAGCTTTAACAGTTTAGCAAAAGGTTTTGCACAAATTAGCCAAAAAGACAGTGGTGCAGGGTGTGCGATATATATCGTCTGCGATAATATCCTAATTGTTGTTTTAACGATGTGCGATTTGCCATTATCAGTATTTTGCCAAAAAACAAATAAAACACTCCTACAGAGTGCCGTGAAGTCTAGTAGATTAGACTAGTGCGCGCACATTTAGAGTGCGTTCTTTCACTGCGTGATTCAGTCTGTTAAAATGCATTTAGAATGATCACAAAATTGAAGATACAGGGGCAGAAAATGTATATATTTATATAATTTCATATAGTAAATCAATATCACGCGAAGAGTGCCATTTTTTCCTCCAAAAATCAACATGGATATAGATTTTTTTTTACAACAGTTCAATAAACAAGAAGTTAAATAAGAGACTTTTAGACACCATATTGCCTGTTTTTGCTCTATTTTGACAACAAAAATGATTCCAAACACAGCCAGCATATAGCACAGTTCTGCGTCTCTGAGCAATGGCGGTGTTTCGTTCCTGAATGAATCAACCGTTTAAATGACTTGGTTCAAACTAAATGACTCACTTATTAACAGTGACTTGCTGACACCTACTGGCGGTTTTAATTTCATATTTAAAGTATTTTTTTATTTTTTTTTTTTTTTTTTTTATATATATAATTTCAAATGAGTATTCAACATTTTATGTCTTATATATCAAAACATTATTTCTGCATTTGTAACTGCAGGTTAAATGCATTCATGTCCTGATTAAACAGTGTGTAATTTTGTTGATACTGATTTAATTTGCCTGGTAACAGCACAAATGTCTTATTATTCTAAATAACTGATTCCTTTAATTAAAAACAACTGGTTTGAGATTTATAGGCCTATCCCGGGGTGTCAAACTCAGTTCCCGGAGGGCCACAACCCTGCAGAGTTTAGTTCCAACCCTGCTCCAACACGCACCATGTAGTTTCCAAATAAGCCTAAATGATTAGATTAGCTGGATCAGATGTGCTTAATTAGGTTATATCTAAACTGTGCAGCACTGTGGCCCTCCAGAAACTCAGTTTGACACCCTTGGCCTATCCCATTTTTGCCTCCCTCCCACTGTTAATTTTTACTCTGAGTAAATTTTAAACAAGCTACTTTTTACTTTTACTTGAGTAGATTTTTTGACTGGTACTTTTACTTGTACTTAAGTAAAATATAATTAATGTAATGGTTCTTTTACTTGAGTAGAATATTTTCATACTCTTTCCACCTCTGGTTGTTTTTTTTTAGCATTATGTTGCACAGATTGAAAAGCAGATTAAAACAGATGCTAAATCATGGTGTTCTGTGCATACGCACTGGCTGGTCTAGCCAGAAAAATACGCTTTTTTAACGCTATTTGATCAAAAGAAACAACATTTATGATTTCTAATATGAAATTTAATCATAAGCTTGGCGAACAGTTTTGGAGAATTTGATGTTTCCCCATTTAAAGCGATAGGAGCTGCACTTGCATGCCAGAGAGGCGTTTCAAAGATGGCGGCCGAGTGACATGACTTGCCTTAAAGGGACTTTGTTGAATATCTCCGGACCGGAACTCCGGTTGTCATGACAGTCAGAAGATTGTGAACTTTCTGTTGTGTTGAGCACAACAGATTTACCTCAAAGAAGAAAGCACATGGATTGGATTTCATTTTGCGTTTTTATTAATCTTGGTTTTTCACAACTTGTGCTTTTCCTGGGTGAGTCAGAGTGAACTGCAAGCGCTAATAGAGTCTCACGAACACACAGTCGTGCACAGAGACCAACGGCCAAGTCAGGATATTCACTGAATAATATGTTACATTTCAGTTTGTTTCTCACCAAACATAATGGTATACCGGCAGAACACTTGGAATAAATGGCATGGGACCACTCTGTGATACTTTCGCGTCTTTTTTAAAAGTTTGATTTGATCGCCATACACTGCCATTATATGGACAAGCACACACGGGACTTTTTTTTTTAAATCTCTTTTCGTGGTCCGAAAAAGAAAGAAGGGCATACGGCGTTAGAACAACACAAGGGTGAGTAAATGATGACTTAATTTTCATTTTTGGGTGAGCTATCCCTTTAAAGCCATTATAACCCTTTGCTTGTGTCAAAAAACAGGTGCATTGAATCCGTCTGGTCTGGTTATACCCTGAATGCACTGTAAATCACTATCAATAAAAGCATCTGTCAAATGCAAGCATGGTTTTTGCAATGTAAACGTTTCAATATGATGATTCAGACAGCTTCTAATGGCTCGAATAACTTCATTTCTTCTCACTGCAGTATGACTTCACAATAAAGACAGCCGTTCGGACGCCATTAACAAAGTATTATACAACAGCTGCATGAATCATATTTCATTCAGTGAGTCATGTGTTATAAATGATAAATGATGATTTATGGCAGATTAGCCCATTTCCAGCATAGTAATGCAGTTCATTTACAGACTAACATGACAACTACTGTACTGATACATGTGAGAACGTTTCTCATCCTCATTTGACAGCTCATACTAAAAAGTATTTTTTATTATTTTTATTATGTAAACCGTTTGCTCAAATGAATGGTCTGTACATATTGAATCAGACTTTCAATGAGAGCTTGTTTATTATAGACTCAGATTGTTTGGCTGTAAAGCTGCAGGCAAAACTCACTGTGACAAAAAACAATGCCATGTTACATCACTATTCACTGGAAAAACAAGCCTATTACCACAAAAGCTAAAACCAGCTACTACTCTCAGACTACTAAACAATGCTGCTAGTTAGCAGTGTCTCTACTGATCAGTGTGTATGGACAAATATTTTTTATAGTATTGTACATTCATCACTACTGGCTAAAGTCTGGCTTTAGAGTAAATGACAACAGATTTTTTCACTTGTACATGAATAGTTTACCTGCTCTAATACCTGCTTTAGTTTTCTCAAAGAAGATAAGCAAAGCTGGCAACAAACCAATTTGTCTGCCTATTTCATTGCTATTAAACAAAATGCAATGATCTAAGCCCTCTGGCCTCAAGTCCTCCTCCGAGTCCATGCTTTGTTGATGTAATGCCACACATGCTGTAGGGTAGTGGGCCGCTGTGGGGCTCGACTACAGGACACGTGTGGGGGCGCTCATGAGCAGCCTTCTGGGATATGATGTTCACTGTAACAATGCAAGATCAATGTGTGGGGCAAAGCCTATGAGACTCCAACAATTACATGACATTCGTGTGTCAAACTAGACCTGGGGCCAGTTGCATAAAAGGTTTAGACTGGACTTACAAGTTAGTCATCTAATTTTTTCTTTAAGACTATTCATAATTTTTTCAAATTCACTTACATAAAAGCATAGATTAGTCTAAGTCAATTCCAAAAATAAGATGGATTACTTATTGCTTACTGCTAGTTGGTCAAACTCATACTTAAGACACTGTCTTAACATAAAGGCTAAGTTTATGCAACTGGCCCCTGAACGTACCAGCAGGAAACCCATGTATGTAAGGTTTGCAGCTGGACACATGATTCTGAGGTTGCTGATAAGTGAAGAAAAGCATCTTGGGATGTATGTGAGGGAAGAAGCTGCCAAACATCAGCTGCTGTGCTGTGCTGTGGTGAGGTGATCTATGAAAATAATGCTTACAAAAGTAACTGTACGCAGAACTCACTGCCACTACGCCAGGATGTTGTAATGCGGTTGCTATGGGCTCTAAGGTTTTTTTAGTTGCTAGCTGTTGTTAGGGTGGTTTCTAAAGGCCTGGGTATACTACTTTTTCTGTGCTCCGCTTTGTGTCATGTGCACATAGCTTTCAAAGTTTACCCAAACGGCGAATGAAAGCAGGTGGGCGAGTTCGACACATTCACAGAAGCATAGCACTTTATACTCTCCCAGACATGAGACGGCAACACTGAGTCGTGTCATATACAGGACATTCGCTCTGAAGGACAGAAGAAGAAAAATAGAGAATCCACCATTTAATGCAAAGTTGGAACCAAAGAAAATAATAAACTAAAACGATTGCAAAATATATGCTTTGTGTTTTTCTTCTGTTTTAATGTGTTGCTTTGTATCGCTTTTTCCCTGCACTCTTCTTCAACTAATGTACAGTACAACACAACTGTGCATATTGCCAGTCACCTTGTGCATGCACTGCTGTATGTGGAAAGCAGGTGGATGAAGTATATATTGGGCTTATAGGGTTAGTTCACCCAAAAATGAAAATTAGCCCATTATTTACTCACCCTCAAGCCATCCTAGGCGTATATGACTTCCTTTTTTCAGATGAATCTAATCGGAGTTATATTAAAATTTGACTTTGATCTTCTAAAGCTGTTTAATGGCAGTCAGCGGGTGTTGCAGTGCTTCAGGCCAAAAGAAGTGAAATAAAGCGCATCCATCCTTAGTAAAAAGTGCCTCACACGGCTCCGGGGGGTGAACAAAGGCCTCCTGTAGTGAATCGATGCGTTTTGAAAATTTTGTTGATACTGATTTAATTTGCCTGGTAACAGCACAAATGTCTTATTATTCTAAATAACTGATTCCTTTAATTAAAAACAACTGGTTTGAGATTTATAGGCCTATCCCGGGGTGTCAAACTCAGTTCCCGGAGGGCCACAACCCTGCAGAGTTTAGTTCCAACCCTGCTC
Organism: Sinocyclocheilus grahami; assembly: GCF_001515645.1. Lineage (NCBI taxonomy): Eukaryota > Metazoa > Chordata > Actinopteri > Cypriniformes > Cyprinidae > Sinocyclocheilus > Sinocyclocheilus grahami. The sequence goes on along the minus strand of NW_015506663.1, from coordinate 133,349 downwards.
CAACACGCACCATGTAGTTTCCAAATAAGCCTAAATGATTAGATTAGCTGGATCAGATGTGCTTAATTAGGTTATATCTAAACTGTGCAGCACTGTGGCCCTCCAGAAACTCAGTTTGACACCCTTGGCCTATCCCATTTTTGCCTCCCTCCCACTGTTAATTTTTACTCTGAGTAAATTTTAAACAAGCTACTTTTTACTTTTACTTGAGTAGATTTTTTGACTGGTACTTTTACTTGTACTTAAGTAAAATATAATTAATGTAATGGTACTTTTACTTGAGTAGAATATTTTCATACTCTTTCCACCTCTGGTTGTTTTTTTTTAGCATTATGTTGCACAGATTGAAAAGCAGATTAAAACAGATGCTAAATCATGGTGTTCTGTGCATACGCACTGGCTGGTCTAGCCAGAAAAATACGCTTTTTTAACGCTATTTGATCAAAAGAAACAACATTTATGATTTCTAATATGAAATTTAATCATAAGCTTGGCGAACAGTTTTGGAGAATTTGATGTTTCCCCATTTAAAGCGATAGGAGCTGCACTTGCATGCCAGAGAGGCGTTTCAAAGATGGCGGCCGAGTGACATGACTTGCCTTAAAGGGACTTTGTTGAATATCTCCGGACCGGAACTCCGGTTGTCATGACAGTCAGAAGATTGTGAACTTTCTGTTGTGTTGAGCACAACAGATTTACCTCAAAGAAGAAAGCACATGGATTGGATTTCATTTTGCGTTTTTATTAATCTTGGTTTTTCACAACTTGTGCTTTTCCTGGGTGAGTCAGAGTGAACTGCAAGCGCTAATAGAGTCTCACGAACACACAGTCGTGCACAGAGACCAACGGCCAAGTCAGGATATTCACTGAATAATATGTTACATTTCAGTTTGTTTCTCACCAAACATAATGGTATACCGGCAGAACACTTGGAATAAATGGCATGGGACCACTCTGTGATACTTTCGCGTCTTTTTTAAAAGTTTGATTTGATCGCCATACACTGCCATTATATGGACAAGCACACACGGGACTTTTTTTTTTAAATCTCTTTTCGTGGTCCGAAAAAGAAAGAAGGGCATACGGCGTTAGAACAACACAAGGGTGAGTAAATGATGACTTAATTTTCATTTTTGGGTGAGCTATCCCTTTAAAGCCATTATAACCCTTTGCTTGTGTCAAAAAACAGGTGCATTGAATCCGTCTGGTCTGGTTATACCCTGAATGCACTGTAAATCACTATCAATAAAAGCATCTGTCAAATGCAAGCATGGTTTTTGCAATGTAAACGTTTCAATATGATGATTCAGACAGCTTCTAATGGCTCGAATAACTTCATTTCTTCTCACTGCAGTATGACTTCACAATAAAGACAGCCGTTCGGACGCCATTAACAAAGTATTATACAACAGCTGCATGAATCATATTTCATTCAGTGAGTCATGTGTTATAAATGATAAATGATGATTTATGGCAGATTAGCCCATTTCCAGCATAGTAATGCAGTTCATTTACAGACTAACATGACAACTACTGTACTGATACATGTGAGAACGTTTCTCATCCTCATTTGACAGCTCATACTAAAAAGTATTTTTTATTATTTTTATTATGTAAACCGTTTGCTCAAATGAATGGTCTGTACATATTGAATCAGACTTTCAATGAGAGCTTGTTTATTATAGACTCAGATTGTTTGGCTGTAAAGCTGCAGGCAAAACTCACTGTGACAAAAAACAATGCCATGTTACATCACTATTCACTGGAAAAACAAGCCTATTACCACAAAAGCTAAAACCAGCTACTACTCTCAGACTACTAAACAATGCTGCTAGTTAGCAGTGTCTCTACTGATCAGTGTGTATGGACAAATATTTTTTATAGTATTGTACATTCATCACTACTGGCTAAAGTCTGGCTTTAGAGTAAATGACAACAGATTTTTTCACTTGTACATGAATAGTTTACCTGCTCTAATACCTGCTTTAGTTTTCTCAAAGAAGATAAGCAAAGCTGGCAACAAACCAATTTGTCTGCCTATTTCATTGCTATTAAACAAAATGCAATGATCTAAGCCCTCTGGCCTCAAGTCCTCCTCCGAGTCCATGCTTTGTTGATGTAATGCCACACATGCTGTAGGGTAGTGGGCCGCTGTGGGGCTCGACTACAGGACACGTGTGGGGGCGCTCATGAGCAGCCTTCTGGGATATGATGTTCACTGTAACAATGCAAGATCAATGTGTGGGGCAAAGCCTATGAGACTCCAACAATTACATGACATTCGTGTGTCAAACTAGACCTGGGGCCAGTTGCATAAAAGGTTTAGACTGGACTTACAAGTTAGTCATCTAATTTTTTCTTTAAGACTATTCATAATTTTTTCAAATTCACTTACATAAAAGCATAGATTAGTCTAAGTCAATTCCAAAAATAAGATGGATTACTTATTGCTTACTGCTAGTTGGTCAAACTCATACTTAAGACACTGTCTTAACATAAAGGCTAAGTTTATGCAACTGGCCCCTGAACGTACCAGCAGGAAACCCATGTATGTAAGGTTTGCAGCTGGACACATGATTCTGAGGTTGCTGATAAGTGAAGAAAAGCATCTTGGGATGTATGTGAGGGAAGAAGCTGCCAAACATCAGCTGCTGTGCTGTGCTGTGGTGAGGTGATCTATGAAAATAATGCTTACAAAAGTAACTGTACGCAGAACTCACTGCCACTATGCCAGGATGTTGTAATGCGGTTGCTATGGGCTCTAAGGTTTTTTTAGTTGCTAGCTGTTGTTAGGGTGGTTTCTAAAGGCCTGGGTATACTACTTTTTCTGTGCTCCGCTTTGTGTCATGTGCACATAGCTTTCAAAGTTTACCCAAACGGCGAATGAAAGCAGGTGGGCGAGTTCGACACATTCACAGAAGCATAGCACTTTATACTCTCCCAGACATGAGACGGCAACACTGAGTCGTGTCATATACAGGACATTCGCTCTGAAGGACAGAAGAAGAAAAATAGAGAATCCACCATTTAATGCAAAGTTGGAACCAAAGAAAATAATAAACTAAAACGATTGCAAAATATATGCTTTGTGTTTTTCTTCTGTTTTAATGTGTTGCTTTGTATCGCTTTTTCCCTGCACTCTTCTTCAACTAATGTACAGTACAACACAACTGTGCATATTGCCAGTCACCTTGTGCATGCACTGCTGTATGTGGAAAGCAGGTGGATGAAGTATATATTGGGCTTATAGGGTTAGTTCACCCAAAAATGAAAATTAGCCCATTATTTACTCACCCTCAAGCCATCCTAGGCGTATATGACTTCCTTTTTTCAGATGAATCTAATCGGAGTTATATTAAAATTTGACTTTGATCTTCTAAAGCTGTTTAATGGCAGTCAGCGGGTGTTGCAGTGCTTCAGTCCAAAAGAAGTGAAATAAAGCGCATCCATCCTTAGTAAAAAGTGCCTCACACGGCTCCGGGGGGTGAACAAAGGCCTCCTGTAGCGAATCGATGCGTTTTGAAAGAAAAATATCCATATTCAAAATGTAATCTAGGATGCCTTGAGGGTGAGTAATTTATGGGCTAATTTTCATTTTGGGTGAACTAACCCTTTAAGTGAAGTATTTATTGGGTCTAGCGTGAAAGTCTCTGCGATGTTCTGGTTTTTAGGGCCCCTACTTCATGACGACACACACACACTGAAGGTTAACACTAACTATGAACACTAATAATGAACCATTACCATTACCATCATGGTCTGTTATTTCTCTTTAGTGATGCTTTCAAACTATGTTTGAAACCCTTAGTGTTGTAATGCATTTCCACTCTTTTAGAGCTTGAATGTGCCTAACTATATGAAATGTATCTGATTTTTTATATATTTTTTTTATTATTGGCCTGTAATAATGAAGCATGCCAGGTTCATTTGTACTGAATGGTGGTAGATCACAAAGCTGCCCCCCCTCCACCCAAAACCCTGCAGTCCCTGAGCTAATGATTAATACTGTACTCTGTGCACAAACACAAAGACAAGCAGATCCCTCCAGGATAACGCAAACCATTTGACCTCATCTGCGGCGCGTTCACTCCGTGTGACAGATGATCCAGCACCACGGGCTGCACTTCTGTCTGTCACAGCCCAGCTGTGGGCTTGTGAGCGTCCGGCACATGTGTGCGGGTATGACGCATCAGAATGAGATCCCCTACAGATACAATCATACAGCCCCACACGCATGGGTAATGAGCGAGCCTCCCGCTGCCAGGCATGATGAAGGACGAGCCACAGCAGCAGCAGAAGTCAATTTCTGCAGTAGTTAAAGCGGACACAAATTTACGGCTAAAGCGCTTGTGCATATGACACCTACTGCATGACTAAAATGCTGAGCAGGCAGCTGTCTACAACTTAGAAAATCAGCATAACCTGATTTGTATTTCTATGTTTATGTACAAATATTATAAAGCTGTATAAAAACTCAATATAATGTTTTCAAGTACATTTTGTTCAACATGCATGTTATCTTCATAACAAGTTTGCTGTAATAGTACATTTCAGCTATGAATCTATGACATAATGATCTGCGGTACAGAGCACTACTGTCAATGTCACTGATCCCCCTCATGTTCTTACCTAGCGCATCCACCACTTCCAAAAAAACTCATTTGTCGCAGTGAAGCTACTACTCTGGAGGTCACCGCCATAGGGTCCCTGAAGACGGTCTTGCCCGCATCAAAAAGCTAGTTTACACCGCCTGACTTACTGTGAAGCAGTCTAACTCAACAGCGTGACACTGTGTCAGGAACCGTCCCTGTCGCCGCTCGGCAGCAAAATCTGTCTGTGCTCAGGCGTATCTGAGGGCACCCATGCAGGAGAGCTTTGACATAATCCCATTCGACTGTAACTGGAGCTTCCAGGGGAGAAAAAAACAGCCGTGACACTGGTCAGGAGCTCCGCAGGCTCGTTTGAGACACAGGATGAAACCTAATGCGTCCCCACCTGCCAGCATGCCAACCTTCTGCATGTGAAGGACAGAGACACACACACGCATTTCAGCACAGCTGTTCCACATTCCCGCATTGAAGATCGTCGCCACAAACTTTAATTAATCATAAAATTATGTGGCACTAGTAGCATAGGTGAGTTTTACTTACTGAACCAGATGATCATGTCAAATCCACAACACTGTTAGTCACAGAGAAGAGAAATCACCCTTCAGCATCTGTACCGAGAGACGTGCAAACACAGCCTCAACCATGCTACACAACACACCGAGAGAGAGAGAGAGAAAGACACTGTGTCAGGAACCGTCCCTGTCGCCGCTCGGCAGCAAAATCTGTCTGTGCTCAGGCGTATCTGAGGGCACCCATGCAGGAGAGCTTTGACATAATCCCATTCGACTGTAACTGGAGCTTCCAGGGGAGAAAAAAACAGCCGTGACACTGGTCAGGAGCTCCGCAGGCTCGTTTGAGACACAGGATGAAACCTAATGCGTCCCCACCTGCCAGCATGCCAACCTTCTGCATGTGAAGGACAGAGACACACACACGCATTTCAGCACAGCTGTTCCACATTCCCGCATTGAAGATCGCCGCCGCAAACTTTCATTAATCATAAAATTATGTGGCACTAGTAGCATAGGTGAGTTTTACTTACTGAACCAGATGATCATGTCAAATCCACAACACTGTGAGTCACAGAGAAGAGAAATCACCCTTCAGCATCTGTACCGAGAGACGTGCAAACACAGCCTCAACCATGCTACACAACACACCGAGAGAGAGAGAGAGAAAGAAAGAGAGGTGGAGGGAAGGGGTGAACCCTGCAGAACACAGAGAGAGAGAGACATGAAGCGATGGGAACAAGAAACAGTGAGATAGATAGATAGATAGATAGATAGATAGATAGATAGATAGATAGATAGATAGATAGATAGATAGATAGATAGATAGATAGATAGATAGATCTGAAAGGAACCAGTGTGGACCTCATCAAAAGTCACAAAATACAGCTACACCAGTCAGGATAAGAACCTCTTACTCAAAGCTGCCAGATCCAAAGAAAAATACAAGTTCAAGATGTGCTGAATCTGGTAAAACGCATTTAATGTGTGCATAGTCTAATAAAGGAACATGAATAAGTTGTTACGTAATAAGGAAATTTATTTTAGTATAAATTGTGCTTTTTTACCTACTAGTCTGTTTCTCTGTTCTTATACTTAACAGACTGAATAGGTCCCGTGGAGTAAGTTGAGTGCCAGTCACAGAACCGGTTACCATTACCAAAGCTTTTTGATGATTTAAAGCATGTTATCATCCAATCATCATTAGTATGTAAATAGTCTAGTTGTAGTAAATCTATCTCTCAATCGTATTCTGCATTGTCCTGCAAAATCACATCTACTGTCCTGCAACAGAGCATTAACCAAGTGCTCACCCTAACCTGTGGCAATGGGTCTCACTGAAACACCTGAATTGAATATTTAAGAGGTGTGTCCCAATACTTTTATCCATGTAGTGTGGACGGATGGACAGTCAGACAGACAGTCGGACAGATCCATCTGCAGTAAGACACCTTAATTAAAAAAAACACTGTAGATACACTACATGTTAATTAAAGAAAGATACTCCCTCACTGTCTGTCTCTCTCTCACTCTAGTGACAGTGCACATTCCTGGAGACACAAGCAGCAGCAGCACGACTCCACACTCCATTCAGACTATCTGTCTTCACCTAAACCTACTGAGTTAACCCTAACTAAACAGATAAACGTACCCAGAGCATACTGCTGATCTGTCTCTATATATCACACACACATACACAAACACACACACAAGTGGATTATGTCTCTAAATTGGGACATACCATAGACTTCTATTGGTTTTATATACAGTTAAACTACTGTATAACTTAACCCTAACCTAACATCTGTACTCTGAAATATTTTTGCATCCAAAATGTCTGAGTTCAAGTTCGAGTCTACCCGAATCCGTCCAAATCCAAGTTCAATCATAATTGCAGTCCGAGTCTAAGGCCTGAGTCCAAGTATCCCAACTCTAGATAGCTACACCGGAGGGTGGGCTAGAGTCCTCAGAGCTTCCCCCTTATTTCTTGCCCCTCCTGGGCTTCCACTCAAACATCCGGCTTGAGTGGAAGCCTGCACCCTGTCCAGAGCATTTACGGCTGGATGACTGGTTTCTAGGCGTCGGACGCGACTCTCAGATGCCAGTGCCTTTTTTCCTGGAGGTGTGTGAGGAGATCACAAATTCATGGTAAGCACCTTTCACTGACCAAAGCTGCTTCACGGCCTACTTCACCCTTACTACCCTCAATGGCGGGGCCACCAAGGGATACACAGATGTTCCCCAGGAGAAGTGTGCGATTGTGATGCATGCAAAATGCCGCCACCTGGAGGAATCGTCCACGTCTCCCATCCAAGGCCTGCAGGTTGACGTCAGCTCTGGCTGATAAAGCTTACAGTGCCACTGGACAAGCCGCCTCTGCCTGAGATGCATGAGATGTCCTTTCTGCAGGTTCACCGGGCCAAAGCACTTAAAGAACTGCACAAAGGTAGTTCTGAGTCACGGTTGATGCAGGAACTGTGCACGGCAATTGATTTCACCCTTCGATATTTGGCAAGCATTCTCGGCAGTTCAGAAGCAGACGGAGGACATCAAACACATCTTGCCCTGGCGTGATACCACTTCCACCAAGCCGCCATTGTGCCACTCGTCTCCAAGGGCGTCCTCCTGCAGCAAATACATTTGCTCTGGCGTGGCCAAAAACACCACCTCAGCCACAGTGTCAAGCCTCCCGCATGAAAACAACACAGAAATGTCTCCCGCATGAAACGGCCAGGTAGAGAACCTTTTGTTTTCATTCTGCCACTGGCTCATCAGCCTGCAGTACGTAGCAACGTTGCGCCTCCTCATTCCCAGCCTCATCTCCCCCTTTTGCCACAGACCAAGAGCTCACGCTCCAAGGATGCGTCGCTTCCTCACATGACTCTAGCCAGTCCCTCGTGGGATTAATAGAGCCAGGTAAGTGTCACTCTGCAATCACTGCCTCTACTTCGGGGTGCACTGCCTCCCGAGTTGGACCAAAGTTGGGCCCTCCTCTCTGCCCCTCTGTGGGTACAGTGGTTGTCCCTTTGGTGCCACTCACACAGACACTGGGAGCCTAGCTAGCACTTCCCAGCCCATCTTGCTGGCACATAAAATCAGACTTGACTATTAGTTGTCAGTAGTAGACTATCATACTTGACTATCACTATGCCAGGCTCCAGCTGAGATGAAGTAGGGCTTTTACAACCCTTACTTCCACAAGATTCTTTACAACCGCCAAGATTGGTTTGCAACGATTGACCTTAAAGATGCATACTTCCATGTCTCGTTTTTGCCTCGACACAGACCATTTCTTCAGGTTGCTTTCGAGGGTCGGGCATATCAGTATAAGGTCCTCTCCTTCGGGCTGTTTCTGTCTCCACACGTCTTCATCAACATCATGGATAGTACCCTCGCCTCGCTAAGGGAAGTGGGCATCTGTATCCTCAACTCCACAACTGTCTCATTCAAGCTCACTAGTGTACTCTATTGTGCGAGCACAGGGGCTTGGTGTTCAGGCACCTCAGGCATTAGGGGCTTCTGCATCACCAGATAGTTTAGCGGTTGTGGTGCTTTCCATAGGAACCCCAAATATCAGTGACTGACAGAAAGGGAATGTCTTGGTTACTGTTGTAACCCTCGTTCTCTGATGAAGGGATCAGAAACATCATGTCCCTCCTGCCACAACCTTGAACTACCTGTTGAATGGCAAGGACACCATCTTGACGCCTCAGCACAAACCTGAATGTGTGCAGCATCTTATATACCCACATGTCTAGGGTAGTGGCTCGGCATGCAAATTCCACTCACCAATTCTCATTGGCCATGTTTGTACTAGTCAGAGGAGATTGGGGCTCCCAATTGAGATGCATAATGTCATTTGACATAATGTCTCTGTCCCCTTCATTAGGGGACGAAGGTTACAACAGTAACCGAGATGAAGGATCATGTAACACTAAAGACTGTAGTAATGATGCTGAAAATTCAGCTTTTCAGCATATATTACAGTAGAAAACAGTTATTTTATATTGTATAATATCGTATTGTTTCATATTTTACAATAGTACTGTTTTGTGAATGGCAAGGACACCATCTTGACGCCTCAGCACAAACCTGAATGTGTGCAGCATCTTATATACCCACATGTCTAGGGTAGTGGCTCGGCATGCAAATTCCACTCACCAATTCTCATTGGCCATGTTTGTACTAGTCAGAGGAGATTGGGGCTCCCAATTGAGATGCATAATGTCATTTGACATAATGTCTCTGTCCCCTTCATTAGGGGACGAAGGTTACAACAGTAACCAAGATGAAGGATCATGTAATACTAAAGACTGTAGTAATGATGCTGAAAATTCAGCTTTTCAGCATATATTACAGTAGAAAACAGTTATTTTATATTGTATAATATCGTATTGTTTCATATTTTACAATAGTACTGTTTTTACTGTATTTTAATCAAATAAGTGCAGCCTTTATGAGCAAAAAATACTTCTTTCAAAAGCATTAGAAATTCTTTATAAAAATATTTGAAATCTTTAATATATATTGCATGATACAAATTAGAAAAAAGTGTGATGAATTCATTAGCAATCATGTCATTCACTCATTTATTTATTTTTTTAAATCCACAATCCTGTAGTGCATAATTCAGAGAGACTTCATCGGGTCAAGGTCCAGAATGCAATGCTCTACAGTAACATACATGTAGGTGTCAGAGCATCATAACCAATTGATCATGTCCTCATGACCCCTCACTACACACGGGATCAGCTCGCAACATTTACTCACCCACAGGACTGTGGTTGGATGCAGGGATTCTGTAGTGAAAATCACCATCCACATATTTTACTGTATGAAAAAGAGCAGCTTATACAAAAGAATGAAACTGTATGTGTTTAGAACGACATGCTCTCTCTCTCTCACACACACACACCCACACACACACACACACTGTATGTCAGTCCAATGATGTCATCAAGCCCAAGGGTCCATTCACCCGCCCCGTCATCTCCGTCCGTAATACTAAAGACTGTAGTAATGATGCTGAAAATTCAGCTTTTCAGCATATATTACAGTAGAAAACAGTTATTTTATATTGTATAATATCGTATTGTTTCATATTTTACAATAGTACTGTTTTGACTGTATTTTAATCAAATAAGTGCAGCCTTTATGAGCAAAAAATACTTCTTTCAAAAGCATTAGAAATTCTTTATAAAAATATTTGAAATCTTTAATATATATTGCATGATACAAATTAGAAAAAAGTGTGATGAATTCATTAGCAATCATGTCATTCACTCATTTATTTATTTTTTTAAATCCACAATCCTGTAGTGCATAATTCAGAGAGACTTCATCGGGTCAAGGTCCAGAATGCAATGCTCTACAGTAACATACATGTAGGTGTCAGAGCATCATAACCAATTGATCATGTCCTCATGACCCCTCACTACACACGGGATCAGCTCGCAACATTTACTCACCCACAGGACTGTGGTTGGATGCAGGGATTCTGTAGTGAAAATCACCATCCACATATTTTACTGTATGAAAAAGAGCAGCTTATACAAAAGAATGAAACTGTATGTGTTTAGAACGACATGCTCTCTCTCTCTCTCACACACACACACACACACACACACACACACTGTATGTCAGTCCAATGATGTCATCAAGCCCAAGGGTCCATTCACCCACCCCGTCATCTCCGTCCCACACACCTCCTCCCGCTGAGTCATCACCTGTTTCACCTCCTCACCCACCGCCAGGTGCTGCAGTGCTAGCACACATCAGTCAGCTAATTATGTTAAATGCAGATTAATAATGGACCGGCATTAGCATTAAATCATTTAGCTCTCTGACAGCACAATAGGAAAATAATTATAAAGCCACTAATCCAAATGATCTTTGTTCCATGGCCTCTGGCTCCAATAATAACACATATTCCTCATGTCACGTGCTATTATTGGAGAGCGAGGTGTATTTTATTTATCGCGAGCATGATTTCAGCTGCTCTTCAACACTCCGCTCGCATCTCAGCTGAATCATACAGCGCTTGGCTAAATTAGGAAGCTCAGCTTCACATCTTCCTGTTCTACACACCCACATGTGAAGGCTACAGAGATGTGTGCTGAACAAAAGAAACGCTCAATCCAAGGTCACTGACAAGCCAGATGTGCTTAAGTACAAACCTGAACGATGCACAAAAAATTCTCCGTGCTTATTTTCAGGATTATCAGTGCATCAGGCCACCAAGAAAATGCTCAAGGAGTTAGCAAATACTACAAAATGTTTATAGCACATGCATTGACCTTTTATGACTGTACCAATAGTGGTGTATGTTGTCACACTATACCTCTGTGGGGTTAGTTGTCACAATGTAAGCCACTGTTAAACCACGTTATAATCAACAATAATTACAGGCTTTTCAGCTGACTTTAGACAGCAAAACAATTCACGAAAAAGCACAAATGTAAAAGGTAACTGCTGTTCAAAATTTTTTTTTTGTTTGTTTTTTTTAAGAAATAAATAATTTTATTCAGCAAGGACATTCAAATAAATGCTGTTCTTTTGAACTGTCTGTGAATCATGAAAAAGCTAAATGTATCACAGATTCCACAAAAATATTGGGCAGCACAACTGTTTTCAACATTGCTAATCAGAAATGTTTCTTGAGCAGCAGATCAGCATATTATACTGATTTCTGAAGATCATGTGACACTGAAGACTGGAGTAATGATGCTGAAAATACAGCTTTTCAGCAAATACATTCATTGCATTACAGAAATAAATTACATTTTAACATATTCACACACAAACATTTTTATTTAGCCTAATATTGTAACAATCTTTCATAATATTACTGTGTTTTACTGTATTTTTGATCAAATACATGTAGCCTTGCTGAGCAGAACAAACTCTGGAGAATACAGTTCATCCTTTCAATTCAAATCTATTTTCTATATATAGTGACTATTTTCTCAATGTAGGTCAGTGTTGTTTTATTGTGTTCACTTGTTACCCACAGACATTAGACTGGACATGTGACTAAAAACCTTGTAGTTACTGAGATACAGACCGTATGACAACTAGTCCCGATCCACTAACCCCTACACAATTAGCAGATATGGGTGCCAATTTTAAGGGTGCAGTGTGACTGATGACTGGTGTAATTTCAATAATAATAAAAAAAAGCTAAAATAAAAACTCAAATTCAAAAACCAAGTCAGCTGCCTACATATACAGCTGCTTTCTCAGGATAGCATCCTAACAGACAGCTACACCACACACAATAATGCTATTCGTGTTAACACAGGAGAGACCACTCACATCTGACTCCAATAACAGTTAGAGGAAATATTAATAATAATCACAAAAGCACAAAAATGCATAGAACATACTTGTATTTTCTATGCATTTTTGTGCTTGCATGATTATTATGAATATTTAATTAATACACCAGTTCATTGGTTCAAAACTCAAACAAGTCCCAACATGCAAGCGTTAACATGTAAAGCATGTAAAATGCTACAAATGTATGTTTTGGTAAAATTGTATGTAATGAAACATTGGGCAGCATCAGTCATAACACACACACACACACACTTGTGAAGGAGCAATCATCATTGATCATTGATCTATCACATGCCGTTTCCTCAAAATCCATTTGAGTTCCACTGAAGTAGCTCATACTTAGACTTAAAAACTGAGACATCAACACTAGCCAGTGCAGAAGAGCGGCTGCACGGGGTCATGACCAGCAGCTATTAACCTTTTACACACAGCGAACTCGACCGCATCTCCAGAGCACATTATGTGATGACATGCAGCACCAGTGTGTTTGGAGAGGGTCCTTAAGATTGTTACCTTTCCCTGACCCCTGTAGCACACACGCATGTTACGCACACATACGGCACGTTTAAGCACTAGAATCCACTGAGACAGAGCTTGAATGTATGCTTTTACAGCTAAAAGTATTAAGAACAAAACGAGGCATTTATGCATCCATGTTTGTGGCGTTCCAGACCAGAGTATGAGAGCAGCGTGAGTGAAAGCAGAGCGGAGTTGTGTGATTTCGCCTGAAGCGAGGAGTGGCTTTCTTTAAAGTCACAGCGTCTGTTTTCTCTCTGCAGTTAACACACATCTGTTGTTTTGTGTTGACTGTGCACAAAAATCAGCAATCTACATTTGAGAATATTTCCTGCCATTATAATTCACACTTAAACATATTTATTCTGCCTCTGCGTTTCATTTAAAAAAGCTTTTGCAGTCATCTTGGACAAGCATTAATGTGGAGTCTCATAGATAGAGATTATGGAAGTAATTACACTGTTGGTTTACCAAACATACCTCAAGATATGAACACACAAATGATTTCATCCTCACTAATAGTACTAACAATATATGTGCTGCTGACAAAAACGTCAACATTTGTATGAGTTTCTATCCCTCTCTGATTTGAGAAAGTAATTAAAATTCATGCTCCTGTGCTGTGAAGACAGTTTTATTGCTGTGATAGATTGCATCGAAGAGGGTCAGGGCTGTAAACACAAAACTATCTCAAGCAATCAACAGCATTACTTTGGTAGCACTTGACCTCTGACCAGAGTAATTCAGACTGGAGGAACACCATCCCACTTTCAAGGACACCAGAGACATGGCCGCAAGATGGATGGCTTCATTTCGCTCACAAAGACAGTGTAAGATGCAGTGTTACTTCATACTGCCGCCTTGACCTGTTCTGGAGACAACAGCTATCTCAAAGCTTAAGTACTGTATGTTAGTAGCACAAAACTAGTGCTTTCTACTGTACATTTCTCAAAAGCATCATCTATGCAGTATGATTAATGAGAGCCTCAGACCACTTGTGAGTTCATTATGTGTAAGGAATAATTCTCATCCTCATGTTGTTCAAAACTGTATGATCCGAAGTCTTGTGAAAAAAGCAGTACTGAATGAGCACTTGCAGTGTACTTCAAATCTTTAATAATGTCAAACTAACAGTTTTACTTTACAGTACATTTTAAAGCATTATGTTGGAATCCATGCTTTGAAGAAGTACACTTATTTTGATGTTGACTAACATCCTAAAGCACGTTAAGTACTTGATTATCATTTTAACTGTAGTGTGTTATTTGATGTTACATTTAAAGTTCATATTTTTTAAATGTAGTAAATTGCTATTTCATCATTGCCAAATGTGTAATTACAAATATATATTAAAATACATGACATGCAAGTTTCAATAGAATTCCTATTAAAGTACATTTCTGTTTACCATAAAATCAGTACATTCCACAGTAACTTAAACCATATTTCAAAGGCAATACATTAATTATGAAATTACATCTAAAGATGTGCTTAAGCCCCCATTTCTTTAGGTCATAAAAGACTAAATAATCTTTTATTTTAATACTGTATGTAATTTCAATTAACATGCATTTAAGTGTTTGCAAATACTATATTCAATTTACACTTAAGTATATATTTTTAAGTATATTATTTCCATAATAAGTACTGTTTTTAAAAGTGTTGTTCTTTTTCACACAGGTGGAGCTGTCAGCTTCCAAATAACAAAAAAATGACAAAGACCATTTCAGTAGTTCATACCATATGACAGCTTTGTGTGAGGAACAGACTGAGAGTTATTTGTTGAAGTGTCACGGTAGGTCCAAGGAAGACAAGGAAGATGAAGGTAATCCACATAAATGCTTTTAATTATAATCCACACGATACACGAAAGGTAAATACTCCAGGTAAAACAAACACATGTGACACCTAACAATAACCGACAGCAAACTGAACAGACAGGAGACTATAAATAGGGCAGATAAGAGGGGTGAGCACAATGAAGGAGATGAACAAATAATGAGAACTAATGGGATCAGGAACAGAACCAAATAAGGGCAAAACAGGAACTGGAAGGTACCAACCGAAAAAGTCCATAACTGTGACATGAAGATTGTCGTCCCATTGTAGATCTTCATTATCCTTCGTGATTGCCAACATTCAGACAATAATGACTTATAAATGACCTCCTATATACAATAAACACATGGAATTATGATAGTTATTAATGCAATTATGCAATCAACCATCTGAATACTCCTGTGGTGTGTGCATAAGTTATAGTATTTTATTCTTTATGGGTAAATATGGCACATTATAATTTCTACTTTAATTGTGCTATTGCATGAAAGGGCAAACTCATAACTTGAGAGGATTATTCATAGAATAGGAGCTAAAGAGCTAAAGTATTTGTGTACTAGTCACAGACTCCAGCCATCGATGACATAACTGAAGTATTTTTACATCTGGCCTCTGAAAAAATGCCTCTAATCACACTGCTAGCAGGTACAAAATCTACTTTCAGTGCGTCTGCTCCTTTGGGGCTTCCTGGAAAGGCATAAGGCCGATTTACTGAACACTTTTGCTTAACAGCTTGTCTAAAGTAATATAGCCATCATGTGACAGCGTTAGAGGCTCTCTGTGCTTCCTCTATTCAACAATGCTTTGGGCCTCAGATGGTTCTACGTCCACTTGAAGTCTGGCCAGTTGCTACAGACGGACAGCTTGTAAATGCCACAGCAATTACATAACATATTACCTTTGACTGAACCGGCACCACTCACATACTACAAATTACATAGAGCCAGAGATGGGCACAAATACATGAGAATGTATTTAAAATAAAAATACAAAATATCTCACTGTGAAAAGGTCAAAACACGCATACAAAATACTGTGGAAAAATGATTTGATTTGCTCACTTTGATATGCATTGCATATCAGTTGACAGCAATTATTATATTTTGGTAACACTGTAGTATATGGACCAATTCTCATGATTGACTTGTTGCTTATTAGCATGCCTCTTATTAACATATTGGCTGATCATTAGTACTTATAAAGCACATATTCTGCATGACCTTATTCTACATCCCTAATCCTACCCAATACCTAAACTTAACAACTACCTTACTAGCTATTAATAAGCAGTAAATTAGGAGTTTACTGAGGCAAAAGTCATAGTTAATGGTTTGTTAAAAGCAAGAATTGGAACTGGAATATTTTTTGCAACAAGTAGAATCAACCATCACATCCTCACCTTATCTTACTTCCAGAAAATTCACCCATTAACAAATGTCTTTTTTGCTAGTAAATCATTTAAATGTCTGAAACCTAAAATACAATTTATGTGGTTGAAAACACTGAATAGCGGCAGACAAAGTGTTATAAAGAAACATGATGTGACTTGACTGGAGTGGCGAATTGCAGAGCTCATGCAAACATATCCACATGATGACGCTATATATGATCAAATGATTTCTTAACTGCATTTTTCTCACCGCTGTCATTTTCTTTGAGTTTATTTTGTTGTTGAGAAGCACACAGCACATATTTACATATTCATCTAAACAGCACTCTCATTAAATCATTTAAATGTCTGAAACCTAAAATACAATTTATGTGGTTGAAAACACTGAATAGCGCCAGACAAAGTGTTATAAAGAAACATGATGTGACTTGACTGGAGTGGCGAATTGCAGAGCTCATGCAAACATATCCACATGATGACGCTATATATGATCAAATTATTTCTTAACTGCATTTTTCTCACCGCTGTCATTTTCTTTGAGTTTATTTTGTTGTTGAGAAGCACACAGCACATATTTACATATTCATCTAAACAGCACTCAGTGTGTCAGCGACAGCATGTGCGCTATACAGGTATTTTCTTTTTACCCCTAAGCGAAGAACGAAAAAGAACTTCGCTTGAGATATATCAGGGCCTATAGTTAAGTATTAGTGCTGCTGCTGAATTGAACGAGGCTCTTCTGAGGACTTGATTCCCTAATCAAAGTGATGTCTAATCAAAGTGAAAAGTTAATGACTCTCTCCGAATCGAGTCCCAGCCCCACTCCATATTTCCATGCAGGAACATAGAATCGTTGCTCCCCAATGCTAGATGGAGCCGTTTTCTCTGACATCTTCAGCTTGTGTAGATGTCAGCTGGGTTTGGGGGACTGAACTATGGCAGTTAATACAGGAAATACATGTATCTGAAATACTGGCCATTCCTGTGGAGTCTCGGGTTTCAGGCGATACTTCAATCAGCAGTGCAATGTTGTAAATGTGTGATTATTGTCTTCATCTAATGAAGTGCAGCGCAGATGTCATTGTATTGTTTTGTTGTTTTGTCGAGTTGGCTCTAATACTTTCATAATTCCAGCATTTTTAAAGAGCTTACAGGAGCGTGTGTACCTTTACTCTGACCGATGTCACTTCAGCAAACTAGAAAACCAGAGGACTGTCTGTAAGTGCAAAACATTAAAAGCGAGGGATATATGAATACAGCACGGCTGCACCATCCTCCCCTGGCATGCTGATCTAGCCAATGAATTTCTATTCATAATGTCATTTTTGCCTTCATGAAAACGGTAAATCCGAGCTAATCTCTCGTACCCCTGGGCTCTGGATTAGCGCATTGCATTAGAGCTTGTGGACATGTTGTACTTCAATTTCATTGGGCTTTCAAATGATTGAGCAACGAAAACCCAATAATAAAACTAATATTAAAGAGTCTCATATTAATTCCAAATCTTAATTCAATCAATGAGCAAACGTAAATTTTAGAAATCTTACAATAGATGAATGTAGCTGCGTCGGCCCGCTGTAATGCACTGTGTTGGGTAATCATGGCGAGCATCCAGAGAGATTATGAGTATGATTTCACCTTTAGCACAGTAAAGACCCTGAGAGGAAAACACACACACGACTTCAGTGTTTCAGTGCATTCAGTGTTATTCAGAGCACAGCTTCTCAACGCTTTCAGGTCAAGAACCTGCTTTACTATCAGAACATCCACATATCACTGATTAACACCAGTGTTCACTCTTCTCAGCACTGTGGAAATCCACATTTCTTTAAGAAAACCTAAGGACTGTTTTTAAATTTTACAGGTTTTTTTTATGTATGTTAATGAGATTGCTGTCCGATGTCGTTAACACAGCACAGAACCGCACATCACTAGCTTGTAGTGGAATGTTATCACAAAATGATTTCTGCAGTAACAGCACTGCTTTTAGAATCCCATCAAATTAAAGAACAAAATGTGCCCAGAATGCACCTAGAAGAGGGTGTTTTAAAAAAAACATTGATTCCCAACCCTGTTCCTATACCCCCCTACACATTTGGTATGTATCCTTTGTCTGACAAACCCATTTCAGGTCTTGGGGCCTGTTTACACTTGGTCACTTCATGCGTTTTTTCTGATCGGTTAGCTATCCGATCGTGAAAAGACCAGGTGTAAATGCTCTCCAAAACACATTCGAGATGGATATAAATCTGATCGCTCAAACCACTTCAGGAGGTGGTCTGGGCCACATTCCAGACGAAACTGGACAAGTGTAAATGCATCTGGTTGTTGAAACCACATATGTAAATTTTACTCCTCCCAAAATGTTAAAATAATAACGTGTTATAGGCTATATGACATTAGTCAGACTGCGCTAATGCAACACGCATCGCTAAACATCGCTAAACAGGCCCTTGGAGTCTCCACCAATGAGCTGATGGACTGGATCAGGTGTGTTTGGCTAAGAACAAATGCAAAATGTTCAGGGCTGGGGGCTCCAGGATCAAGGTTGGGTTAGCTGTGTTTGATTGAGGTTGGAGCTGAACTCTGCGGGACTGAATTCTGACAGGAATGGAAACTAGGCTGTGAGGGACAGAAGTACAGTGCATTAAATTTGTTGCGTGAATATTATGTAATCTAGAGCTATTGTAAAGTCTGTAAGTCTGTCCCTCATAACCTCGTTTTGAATACAGACTTGAGTATTTAGAATAGGTAGGTTTTTCCAAACCAGTTCAGCACAACCTGCCCTACAGCTGACTGTAAAGATTTCACCGGTCATGTCAGTGCTGGTTGCCACTAACTGACACCCTAACCTTACCATACCTAGCATTAACTGATTGTCACAATAGGATCATCCATGAATTTTCTAACCCATCATCCATGAATGAAGTCTGAACTTTCCTTGACAGGTGACTAAATTATTGAGTTGACCATTGAAATCAGATGCGGGGAGGATTTGTGCTTAACTGGTCTTGAAAATTTTTTTTTCATCTAGTAGGCAATAGTCTTTGTTGATAACCAAAAGACAGAAGGTTCAAACCCTGCAAGAGGTAACTAGAGATGACAAAAGCTTCATTGGTATCAAGTTGATATATAGGTAAGATATGTAGGTACAAAATACAATCGGCGCAATGCAAATGACTAACTTTGATTTAAAAAGTGGTGGGGAGTGTTGACTTATTAGTCTAGTGGTACGGAGTCAGGAGTCCTGGGTTCAAATCACACATAAACATTTGTTGTAGTTTTATGGCCACACTCTGCTGAATATAAAGTCAGTTCAGTGCTGTTTGATTGACTGGCGGCTGTTTTTCAGCGCTCACATGCATATTTGCATGCATACTGCTCACATCCTAATGCATCTAATGCAGTGCTTCTCAACTCCAGTCCTGGGGACCCACTGCTCTCCACATTCAACTCCATGAACTCCATGAGTGTGTCACATAAAACCATGTCTGCATTTGTGATCGGAGAAATGACAAACAACAAGCGCTTCTCTACACTGCTCAGAACTCGCATTTGAATCGTCAGTGGCAAATTCTTTAAATATAAAAAACGTACTTGCAGTCTGTGAGTCAGAATAGCCAGCAATGTAGTCTACTCTCCTAGGATCAGGAAACAGTCCTCCATAAAATGTGCTGGACACATCTGAATATTTGGGTTGAACTGTTCTGGGACAGTGTTGTAAATACAACTTAACCACTGATTTCTAGTCGTGTCCTCTTTTGGAAGGCCAAACAAAGTTTCACTTTCACAACGAAACAGAGTCACACACGGCGGGCTAGAGTGAGCGGAGGCGGGCGGGCTTGCGGCAACCACGTGACGACCCCGGTCTGGACTCCCCTTTGTCTACGGTGAAAGCCGATCCGGCGATCCACAGCACGAAGTTGATGTATTTCCTCAGCGACCAGCACGGATCAGCTCCAGGCATGACGAAGCAGATCTCGTTCTCTTTTGGAAGGCCAAACAAAGTAGTTTCGCTTTCACAATGAAACACACAGCGCCTTCACAACATGGCGGCGGCGGCAACAATACTACAGCGAGAATAAAAGTTACGCCTTCTTTCTTTGCGTGAACATTTGGGTGGCGTTATGCAAATCTTCCCACATCGTGATGTAGACATGTGGGGGTGTGTTAGAATGAGCCGTTTTAGGTAGGCGTGGTTAATTCTTAACTTTTATAAATAATATCTCTTTGGATTTGAGACAGTCTTTGCAACTTTACAGATCTTCTTTATGCACCAAGAGCTTGTAACACTCCAAAGTGAAAAGAAAAATTTAAATCGCATCATATGACCCCTTTAAATGTTAGGGATCCTTTATGGCCACTTTTCTTATATAAGGAGGTTCTATTATTTATCAAACTGACACTGGTTAAGATCCATAACCATACAAGATAGAATCAACTACACTACATCAGTATTCATTATGTCTCTCCACACTCTTAAAAATAAAGGTTACTGGCATTGATGGTTCCATAAAGAACATTTAACATCCACGGAACATTTGCATTGTACAAAAGGTTCTTTATAGAGGAAAAATATTTTTTAGATTATTAAAATGTTTTTTCACACTAAGAATTCAGTGCATTCAGTGTTATTCAGAGCACAGCTTCTCAACGCTTTCAGGTCAAGAACCTGCTTTACTATCAGAACATCCACATATCACTGATTAACACCAGTGTTCACTCTTCTCAGCACTGTGGAAATCCACATTTCTTTAAGAAAACCTAAGAACTGTTTTTAAATTTTACAGGGTTTTTTTATGTATGTTAATGAGATTGCTGTCCGATGTCGTTAACACAGCACAGAACCGCACATCACTAGCTTGTAGTGGAATGTTATCAAACAAAATGATTTCTGCAGTAACAGCACTGCTTTTAGA
The DNA here is from genome assembly GCF_001515645.1 of Sinocyclocheilus grahami. Classification (NCBI taxonomy): domain Eukaryota; kingdom Metazoa; phylum Chordata; class Actinopteri; order Cypriniformes; family Cyprinidae; genus Sinocyclocheilus; species Sinocyclocheilus grahami. The sequence continues at coordinate 112,228 of NW_015506663.1, read as the reverse complement.
ATCCCATCAAATTAAAGAACAAAATGTGCCCAGAATGCACCTAGAAGAGGGTGTTTTAAAAAAAACATTGATTCCCAACCCTGTTCCTATACCCCCCTACACATTTGGTATGTATCCTTTGTCTGACAAACCCATTTCAGGTCTTGGGGCCTGTTTACACTTGGTCACTTCATGCGTTTTTTCTGATCGGTTAGCTATCCGATCGTGAAAAGACCAGGTGTAAATGCTCTCCAAAACACATTCGAGATGGATATAAATCTGATCGCTCAAACCACTTCAGGAGGTGGTCTGGGCCACATTCCAGACGAAACTGGACAAGTGTAAATGCATCTGGTTGTTGAAACCACATATGTAAATTTTACTCCTCCCAAAATGTTAAAATAATAACGTGTTATAGGCTATATGACATTAGTCAGACTGCGCTAATGCAACACGCATCGCTAAACATCGCTAAACAGGCCCTTGGAGTCTCCACCAATGAGCTGATGGACTGGATCAGGTGTGTTTGGCTAAGAACAAATGCAAAATGTTCAGGGCTGGGGGCTCCAGGATCAAGGTTGGGTTAGCTGTGTTTGATTGAGGTTGGAGCTGAACTCTGCGGGACTGAATTCTGACAGGAATGGAAACGAGGCTGTGAGGGACAGAAGTACAGTGCATTAAATTTGTTGCGTGAATATTATGTAATCTAGAGCTATTGTAAAGTCTGTAAGTCTGTCCCTCATAACCTCGTTTTGAATACAGACTTGAGTATTTAGAATAGGTAGGTTTTTCCAAACCAGTTCAGCACAACCTGCCCTACAGCTGACTGTAAAGATTTCACCGGTCATGTCAGTGCTGGTTGCCACTAACTGACACCCTAACCTTACCATACCTAGCATTAACTGATTGTCACAATAGGATCATCCATGAATTTTCTAACCCATCATCCATGAATGAAGTCTGAACTTTCCTTGACAGGTGACTAAATTATTGAGTTGACCATTGAAATCAGATGCGGGGAGGATTTGTGCTTAACTGGTCTTGAAAATTTTTTTTTCATCTAGTAGGCAATAGTCTTTGTTGATAACCAAAAGACAGAAGGTTCAAACCCTGCAAGAGGTAACTAGAGATGACAAAAGCTTCATTGGTATCAAGTTGATATATAGGTAAGATATGTAGGTACAAAATACAATCAGCGCAATGCAAATGACTAACTTTGATTTAAAAAGTGGTGGGGAGTGTTGACTTATTAGTCTAGTGGTACGGAGTCAGGAGTCCTGGGTTCAAATCACACATAAACATTTGTTGTAGTTTTATGGCCACACTCTGCTGAATATAAAGTCAGTTCAGTGCTGTTTGATTGACTGGCGGCTGTTTTTCAGCGCTCACATGCATATTTGCATGCATACTGCTCACATCCTAATGCATCTAATGCAGTGCTTCTCAACTCCAGTCCTGGGGACCCACTGCTCTCCACATTCAACTCCATGAACTCCATGAGTGTGTCAGATAAAAGACACATACAAAATGTGCAGAGCAGTGAAGCCCCAGGACTGGATTTGAGCAGCATCCTAGCATTAACTGATTGTCACAATAGGATCATCCATGAATTTTCTAACCCATCATCCATGAATTAAGTCTGAACTTTCCTTGACAGGTGACTAAATGATTGAGTTGACCATTGAAATCAGATGCGGGGAGGATTTGTGCTTAACTGGTCTTGAAAAAAAAAATTTCATCTAGTAGGCAATAGTCTTTGTTGATAACCAAAAGACAGAAGGTTCAAACCCTGCAAGAGGTAACTAGAGATGACAAAAGCTTCATTGGTATCAAGTTGATATATAGGTAAGATATGTAGGTACAAAATACAATCGGCGCAATGCAAATGACTAACTTTGATTTAAAAAGTGGTGGGGAGTGTTGACTTATTAGTCTAGTGGTACGGAGTCAGGAGTCCTGGGTTCAAATCACACATAAACATTTGTTGTAGTTTTATGGCCACACTCTACTGAATATAAAGTCAGTTCAGTGCTGTTTGATTGACAGGCGGCTGTTTTTCAGCGCTCACATGCATATTTGCATGCATACTGCTCACATCCTAATGCATCTAATGCAGTGCTTCTCAACTCCAGTCCTGGGGACCCACTGCTCTCCACATTCAACTCCATGAACTCCATGAGTGTGTCAGATAAAAGAGACATACAAAATGTGCAGAGCAGTGAAGCCCCAGGACTGGATTTGAGCAGCACTGATCTGGTCAACATGTAAACACATCTGATCTGACCTGTGCAGGTAACCTTGCAGTGTAAATGCAGTCTGATGGACTCCTTGTCATTAATATTAGTAACTGATGAGAACCACAGAAAACCACTCTCTGCTCTTCATTCATTAAAACTGACTGTTTTCTTATAATTACATGAAAAACAATGAGCAATACTTGAAGACTATATACCATTGTTTTAATCAAACTGAATTGTTCTAAATAAAGTAATGTGTTCCACTACACGAGTTTGTGAATCTACACATGAATCTGTGTGGAGAACCATGACATTTCACAGCTTTTGTTATGGACGACTGAAATTGGGATGTTATGACAGCTACCAGCATCATGCCCTTGAGTGAGACACTTAACCTCAGATTGCACCACAGGGATTGACCCGGTAACATAAGATGGTGTTGTGCTGTGGTAACATGTTGTTTACAATACAGTGTACGGAAAATGTAAGTCGTGGAAACTATGATGCATACTGCTCACATCCTAATGCATCTAATGCAGTGCTTCTCAACTCCAGTCCTGGGGACCCACTGCTCTCCACATTCAACTCCATGAACTCCATGAGTGTGTCAGATAAAAGAGACATACAAAATGTGCAGAGCAGTGAAGCCCCAGGACTGGATTTGAGCAGCACTGATCTGGTCAACATGTAAACACATCTGATCTGACCTGTGCAGGTAACCTTGCAGTGTAAATGCAGTCTGATGGACTCCTTGTCATTAATATTAGTAACTGATGAGAACCACAGAAAACCACTCTCTGCTCTTCATTCATTAAAACTGACTGTTTTCTTATAATTACATGAAAAACAATGAGCAATACTTGAAGACTATATACCATTGTTTTAATCAAACTGAATTGTTCTAAATAAAGTAATGTGTTCCACTACACGAGTTTGTGAATCTACACATGAATCTGTGTGGAGAACCATGACATTTCACAGCTTTTGTTATGGACGACTGAAATTGGGATGTTATGACAGCTACCAGCATCATGCCCTTGAGTGAGACACTTAACCTCAGATTGCACCACAGGGATTGACCCGGTAACATAAGATGGTGTTGTGCTGTGGTAACGTGTTGTTTACAATACAGTGTACGGAAAATGTAAGTCGTGGAAACTATTTCCCTCGGCCCTGGGCTTGTGGCAAAGTCTGTTCTGTACTGAAGTACAGGTTCATGTACTGTACTGCATTAAAGACGTGTGAAAAATCAGGAGGCTTTTGCTGCAGGTGCATTGCTAATGCCAAACAGCACAGTGATCAATGTGTAATGACTGTGTCTCTCTCTCGCTCTCTCTGCAGCACTTCCTGTGACCTTGCAGCTGAAGACAGAGATATTGTAGGGCAGGAGGAAATGAGTGCTGCCACTATTGCCCACTTTATCTGCCGTCTCAATGGAAGCTGTCAGCCGAACGATAAAGAAATCTTCACTGGCGAATGACAGAAAGCTCATCTCGACATCACAGAGACAGCCTGCGGTCACACACACGTCTGCTAACTTCACTCGCTAGTCTAACCATCATCCTTTCTAACAATGAGATGGAGACGGGGTCGCCAACATGTGGGTCCTCGTTAAAGAACAGCAGGGTCTGAAGCTTCTTCTGTGTGGTCTGAGAAGACCGTGAACTATCATTACCAGACTGAGATGTGCAGAACTTCTGCATCTGAGTCTGCAACAACTATTCAGCAACTCCGACATGAAAGTAACTGGCATGAATTACTGACATCTCCGAACTGTAGTCAGTGGCCCCACTTCAAAATATTGAAAAAAATGCATTTAAAAATATCATAAATTTGACTAATATATTTTAAGAACGCAAGCATTTCCAAAAAAGCACGTTCTAACAGCTAACGAGAGATTAAATGTCATTAATGTCAACTTCAAATACTTCATAAAGTATGCATGTAATTATTAAGACTAACGATTAAGACTAAATAATATTTGTTAAACATGCAATGTGAGTTTTAATTTAACCATATTAAAATTATATATGCAAATCAAATGATTATACTGCACTAAATAAACAGGAAAGCACTTATTGTCTGATTAAGTCATATTGTTTGTGATCTACACAGCAAAATTGAGTTTCTCTTCTAAACTTAATGTGGACCAATCAAATACTCAGAAATGATTTTTGTTGTAGTTCCCAGCATGCTTAGCATGGGACTCAACTGGGAGAGTAAACATGGTGAAATTAAGTATTATTTCATGTGTTTTTGAGCAAGATGAGAAAAGGGGGAGACTGATTTTGTTCTTTGATTGCGTTTTGAGACTTGATAGTGTTTAATGTTGAGTTGTGTTGGGATTTAGAACTGTTGCAGTTAATCTGGGTTACCACTTTAATTTAGGTTGAGGACAGATACATAAAGATGATTTATTTACTACTCTACTCAAGGAGCATTTAATACATTTGGGTATCATGTGCTATTGCTTGTTAACAGTTCATTTGTTTCGCTAATACAATCTTATGATTCAGTGATGTGACACAAAAAATTATGGAACTGTAGTAATTAATCCTATCTTGAAACTGTATCGCTTTGAGACTTGTTCATTTGGTCATGTTTGCGTTACTTTATTGATTCATATGGAACTGACAGTGCTAGTTATATCACTTACACATTGTAGTATGTTACTGTGTCCAAATTACATGACAAAAGTTTTAAGTTTGTTTTATTTATATAGCACATTTAAAAACAGCAAGCACGGCTGACCAAAGTGCTGAACAAACAAAGACATAGAACACAGAGCAACATAGAGATTCATACCATAAACTCAATGAATTGAAAGCCAAAGAGAATAAATAGGTTTTAAGAGATGATTTAAAAACAGTTAAGGACTGTGCCGATCTGATATAATCTGGGAGGCTGTTCCACAGCCCAGGGCCAGCAACCGCAAAGGCTCTATCTCCTCTATGCTTTAACCATGATCTGGGGACAGAGAGAAGTCTTTGATAACCAGACCTAAGATTACGTGTCCTTTTAGGAATTTAGCAGCGGTGTTTTGTACTAATTGGAGACGAGCAATGGAAGATTTAGAAATGCCGAGGCAAAGAGAGTTGCAGTAGTCCAAGCGAAATGTAATGAGCGCATGAATAGCAATCTCTAAAGTTTTGGAGAGAAGACGTAGCTGAGGAAGAGGTAAAGGGAGCAAGGTAGTCCAGATCGATACTTCTGCTCCCTGAATTTCCACTGGGGCCAAAGACTATAACCTCAGTTTTTGATTCATTCAAAAACAAAACATTTTGAGAGAACCATGTTTTCGCTTCATCAAGGCATGCAAAAAATATACCAGAGCAGCATGTTTATTTAGTTTCAGAGGTAAATAAATTTCGATACACCATGCTTTCTGAAAATAGAGCCCAAAGGAAGTAAGTACAAAGAAAAAAGAATGGGTGCGAGAATAGAACCCTGCGGCACTCCACAGGAAAGTTTAGCAGGCGACGAAGAAAAATGACCCAATCGGACAGAGAAAACTTCAATGTGTTAAATATTATTTGAACCAGCTAAGAACTGTTCCCTGGATGCCCACAAAATATTCTAGTCGAGACAGAAGTATTTTATGATCAACTGTATCAAAAGCCGAGGTTAGGTCTAACAGAATTAGGATAACAAAGCTAACAAAGTGTCATTAAGGACCCGTAATAAAGCAGACTCTGTGCTGTGCAGATGCTTAAAACCAGACTGGAAAGTTTCAAAGATCTGATTTGCACTAAGGAAAGACTGTAGCTGAATGGACACAGTTTTCTTCCTGTGCTTTGGTACACTCTAAAAAATGCTGGGTTGTTTCAACCCAACTTTGGGTCAAATATGGACTAACCCAGCTGTTGGGTTAAATTTTTACATTCAAATTTTAACCCAAAAGTTGGGTTAGTCCATATTTGACCCAAAGTTGGGTCAGATTTGAGATGGGTCGAAAATTATTAAAATTACTAGCATCAAGTGAACGTTTCTTAAGAAGAGGTGTCACAATAGCTTATTTGAGGCTACAGGGATAGTCCCTGACACTAAGCATTAATTCAGAAAAGACACCAAACTGTGTCCAACCGAGTCAAAAATGTGTCTCTTAAGTCTGCTGGGTCAAAACAACCCAATAGCTGGGTTTGTCCCTTTTTAACCCAGCGCTGGGTTATATTTAAGCATTTTTAGAGTGTAGTTCTCTGAAATATCTGACATGCTTATTGTCTCAGTCACAGACGCTGGGAAGCAGGGAAATCTGTTAATCACTCGTCATCCTGAACAGTGTATTTGCTTTACGGCCAGTATCAAGCTAATAGTTATTGCTTAACATACGGTTCACTTGCAAAGCAATAATGACCCATGTCTTTTCTCGACACTGTGAGACCACCCAGTGTGCTCAACTCAGGCTCCACATAAGACCAAATTAGGCATTGAGCACCAAGAAACAGCTTGTGCTTTGAAAAATGTGTGCAACTGAAATAACTGCAGAAGAAGCAAATCATTATTAATAGAGCCGAATGAATTTTAGCAAAGGGTCTGTGCTGATTCTTCCTGTCATCACTCGTGTGGCTCAGTTCATTCTGTGCTTACATTAATAATCAAGTGGGCTGGCTCTCACAATTCTGTGCATGAGACTGGGAATTATTCATGCTCTACTGTACAACACAGGCTGTCCTGTGTAATTTGGCTTATTACAGCTTGACCTGGCCAAAAAACAAAGTACAGTGACCACAAAAAGTACACTGAAAAAAAATGGTGTTCAGAAATTGCTAATACATTTCAAAAATAATTCCAAAGAAACAGCAGGTAACGCACTGAATTACACTTGAAATTTGTAAGCAGAAATGCTGAATTAGTATTTTCTTGTAAAACATACTCCAATAATCTTGGTTTTATTTCCAACTTTGGAAAAACAAAATGTACAGTGTATCTGGATTACACACACACACACATATACATATATATATATATATATATATATATCAAACATCATCCACTAATACATCACAACCAAATCTAACATAATCCACTAATACGTCACAAGCAAATCAAACATAATCCACTAATACTTCACAACCAAATCATATATATATATATGATTTGGTTGTGAAGTATTAGTGGATGATGTTTGATCATTTGATTATTTGATCATGACCAGATTCCCAAAGTCCTTTTCTACACCCAGTGGCAGGCCTCATATCTAAAAGAACATCTTCAGAAACCACCTTTAAATACAACAGTTATTCCCACAAACCTGTAACGAAGCAGGACACAGATGCTCTTGGTAGAAAAATACAGCTTAAGAGACAAAGAACAGTGAGTTTCAGCTGCATGGACGTCTACCTATTAGTCTTTTAGCACGCCTCGTTTCCCAAGAGCTCTGTAAACCTGTCACTGGGGCTAATTTCACCCTGAGGAGAGCCTATTATTTGTAATGATCAAAATGCAGACGGCTGGGTACATCTCGGCAGCCAAAGTACAGGCATTACATTCAGCTGCATTTGTGAGGCTAATTCTGTCACATTCAGTATGACCAGACCAGCCTCCCGGTCACTCTGAGCACACAGGAACTTCATCACACGGTAAAACTAAGAAAGGTTTGCACGCCTGCATGCTGACAAGCGCTTTACGTGGGGGATAGCGATGAAATGCAGAGGTATCCGGTGTGAGGCAGACTTTGGGTAGAGTTAGATCTACAGTAGTCAACATTTGAAGTGGATCAATAAATTTCATCAAAGTTGTCTTATAATTACAACTTTGTAATTATAATTATGAGTTACAAGTAATATATAATTATGAGTTACAAGAACTCATTTTGGTTTTAAGTTTTAGGACAACTTTGATGAAAGGTTTTGATCCACTTCAAATGTTGACTACTGTAGACGGTAAACAAGATGCTAAAAATAATCTGCTTAATACTACAGCAGGCCACACTTGATAGAGACGCTGCCGTCAGCCCACCCGTACTGTGGCCTGGACCGTCTCCAGACACTGGATCTGAGCTCCCTGCATGTCAGACAGAAAGTGTACTGATGGCCGTATGGCAGGAACACCAAACACCAGGACATCCACACAACACATCTGAACGTGAACGGGCCGAGCTGCGGTGATGTTTGGCTTATTTGGCAAAGTAAGATTTAGAACAGTTTTAAGTTTGATTATATAAGCAGTCCCTTACCAAACAAAGCTCCATTTGTCAATACAGCAGAATCAGAATTAATATAAAACTAATATAAAAATCAGTTTCGATATAGGTTGTGTATATGAAATGAATTACTGGTGATGTGTAGAAAAAAAGGCATTGTAAGCGGCTCCAGTGAGAGAGTGGGTTTGGTTTTAACCCTCGCTGTGCCGCACACACGCCAGGAATTCTGGGAGCCAGCAGCTGTTGATCCTGGGATTAACTTTCAGAGTTCCTGTTGGGAACACATGGTCCTCACAGAGGTCACACTGAAAAACTATTGATCCGCTCTCAACTTTTCTGTTTTGTATTGATTAAGAAACATTTTGGCACTACATAAATGACGCATTGCTAATGACGGCCAAAAGAGGTGAAGGTTAAAGATGCTGGATTAAATGTTTCCTACAATTCATTAACTCTGAAAAAGATTTTGAAGGTCAAAATTGTATGATGATGCTGTATTCACACTTTCTAGTTTTTTTAAAATCAAATTATGTGAACCGAACGTCTTTTAACAGTGATATATTTGTTGCTGCAATTATGATATCCATAATGGATAAAAAAACAACACTGAGGTGATAGGGCACAAAAAATAAATAAATGATTACAATAAAACCCAGTGCATTGTTTAGATATTTACAAAGAAAACCCAAACTTTTACCCATGGTTATAGAATCACACAGATATGAATGTGATTCTCAAGCATCCAGTGATTGTGAGGGAACACATGATGTACTGAACACTGCCGGGGACAGAAATAAATCCAGTGATGTGGGCTTCCATTCTCCTACACTTGTGCGTTGGCTGATGATGGAGGTGGCAGCTGCTGAAGGGGCTGGCATGTCAGAGGTCACAGGGTCAATCCCAAGCAGAGGTGACCCACAATTCATCACAATCTCGAGGATCAGTTCTGTGAACTGCAAACGCTTCCACTCCACATTCACATCAATGGCTGAGTCAGTGGTGCTGTGGAACTGCCATTTCATTTGGAGCCGCAAACGGCACAAAAAAAAGAGACACTCATCAGCTCAGCAGTGGGTAATCAATCTGATCATGCACATCTGCTGTGTCACAGTATGAGATGAGTTTTAAACAGGTGAATCCTTTCAGGAAACTCCTCTGAAGTGACTGAATCAAAGCCTGAAGATGTCACACTGCTAATAACCAAAAACCTTCATTTCATTTTATACAAAATGCATTCTCATCAGCAAATTCATAACAATACCAGTGAAATATCACAATAGTACATTTTCAATATAATTTTCATTTCAGTTAAAAATGAAGGTTAACTGGTTAACATGGCCTGCACTGTGACATGCTAAACTCTATCTAAAACTATTTTAAACAGCATTTTGGCACTATGCTGATTATTTTGACATGTTTATGCAAGCAGATTTTACGATCTCAATCATAAACTGCATGGGAAACTTTAGAAAAATGCATTTGTCACACCGTAGGACCATCACAAATAAACTAGTGACAAGACCTTATACTGTATACACAAGTACTTTAACTTCAAGTATTTCTCAATTAAGCTGCAAGTCGCTTTGGATAAAAGTGTCTGTCACGTGTGTAAATGTAAGAGTTGAGTTTCCAACTCTAGAAGTCGGCCAAACCCCAACCTGCAAAGTTTGAATAAAATGTGATGGTTGGTGCGCTGATGTAGCATATAGCAGATGTACAAATAATGTCCTCAGCGGGGTTTTCATCCAACTTATATTCATGGGTTTGACACATTCCACTGGAGAAAAGGTTCAGAGCATGAAAACACAAAATCCAGTTGCTAAGCAACCACCCGGGCCGGCGCAGTGAACGGTACTCATGGCACGGCTCAAGAAGATTTCAGGCGGGACTCTTACAGCAGCACAACATAAAGCTAATAATCACATGCACAAGATCAGGGCTTCAGCCGCCGGTGAAGCTCCTGCCATCACTGTCTGACTGTCAGTAAATACAGCATCTGTCATCAGTTACACTTCACTCACATGTTACCTATAGACATAAATGTGATTACTTGCAGATATCCATATACAGAGTTACACTTGTGACATTGTTACCTGGTAATCTGCATCTATCCACTGATTTAGTAATTTCATCAGTACATGAAACTCCCTAGTCTCTCATTAAGCCCTGACTGCAGTGAGAACGGATCATCTTTGAGGGAAATCCACATCAAGGACATCTGCTGATGCAGAACCACTGTTTCCTTTGCTTGACTGAGTGAACTGAGACGGTTCATCAGGAGGCATGTGAAGTGGATAGTGTGTTTCTGTCCTCTGACTGGTCAGTCCAGGGTTCCAGTGCTGATCTAGTGACAGCTGTTCACTGCACAGCAACCACACAGATTCACTATTACACTCAGTTTGCATCACACCACTGGATCTATAGCTGCTGTCATTTATGACAATGCATTATTCCAGCAATGCGAGTTTTCACTGTTATACAGAAGGGGGCACTGTTACAAATCTCCTGAAATATTACAACATTGCTGGATCCAAAAACAAGTGAAGAAGATCTGCATGAACCAGAAGGAATGAATAGATGTCGTTTACACACAAGTAATCTAATCTAATCTTTTCACGATTCTGGTGTGTTCTAGTCGCAACATACGAAGATGTGCTGAATCAAAGTCTTTAATAAGAAAACCAAAACGCAGGAGATAACAGGAGAATCCAACCTAGCATGAACGAACTCTACATAAAGACAATACAGAACAAAGAGCTAACTCAAACTGAGAAACAAACAGGCAGGGAACGAAGGAGAGTAGAACCAACTAATTACCGAACTAAAAACTGATCACAAGACCAAAAAAGAAAAATACAAGAAAACGGACCAAAAAACAAATTTAAACCAGAACAAACAAGAATTCAGAATGTGACAAATTAGTTTTTTTTTTTTATAAATTCAAAATAAATTTTAATGTTGAAAGTTATTTCCAAATTGGTCAGCTTGTTTTTGCTATGGGATTTATGGAGCAGTTATATCTGAAAGTTGGTCTCTTTTGTCCTGCACCTGAACCCTGTTTGGGTTTGTGGGATGTGTGCAACTTTTTTTGTATTTTTGACTTCGTTGTGGGATTGGGAAAAAAAGGGACCAATTCTCACTATATAAACTAGTGTCTTATCAGCATATTACTAGCATACCGGCTGTTTATTAGTACTTAAGCACATATAAATGCCTTATTCTGCATGACCATTTTAGATCCCTTAATCCACACCCTAACTAAACTTAACTACCTTACTAACTATTAATAAACAGCAAATTAGGAGTTTATTGAGGCAAAAGTCGTAATTGAGAACTGGTCCCCAAACTACAGTGTGACCCCTTTTCTTGCTGTTTATAGAGTTTATACATCACAATTCTGATTTGTTTCTTTGTTTCACAATGAATTTTATATTCATTTAATTCTGTGGTGGAAATGAGCCTCCATAACAATCAATAAAACAGTGATTAACTAAAATTTGGAGAAGAGAAGAGAGAAAAAATACTTTATTTCCAATACCGCTGCAGCTCTTAAACACCACAAATAATTTTTCATTTTGCTTAAGTTTCACGGCTATATTTACAGTATATCTACTGCATTATGTATAAAAGCCTAACTGTTTTCAAGTACCCTTAAAAATGGAACACTGGGCAGACAGAGCAAGTGCAGATCTGTGGTGGCACGCAGCTTTTAAAGCATTCGTCATTCACGCTGTCTGGCTCGGTCCAAAAGCGCAGCGCTGCGGCCCAAATGACAATGGAGCATGTGATTAAAGAGAGAGAGACTGAGTTTAATTTTATTTTATACATCGCGTCCCTGTTCTAATTAGATCATCTAATTAGGGATCCATTGTATTCAGTGTTTCAACTTGTGCATCATTTCGCTTTAAAAAAAATCCTATTATATATGTTATAGATAATAGTTTTATTTTGCTGGTTTATAGCTGTTTGCTAATTAGTGCCGTTTACTTTTACTATTACCCATAGTTTGGTGAAAAAAGTGATAAAGAAATAGTGTGTCCTAAAATGAACTGTTTCATCCCAAACTCATATGATTGTGAATTGTGATTTGAAAAATTGTGTTGGTCGCTCTTTTTCACACAACTACAATAAATGAAAAACTAAAGCTTATAAAAGTCATAAAACTTGTGTAATGGTCTTTCAAAGTCATGCGATACATAGTTATGTCTCATTCATTACTGTTCTTTTGAGTTGCATCTTTAAACTTCAGCAGGTGTCATCATGTTGCGTTTGTGCTCCAGTCATGAATGATTCCTCAATCACGTGTGTTGACACCCTAGCACCTAGTAAAGCAACCACCTGGAACACCCTAGAAACTGCATACTAACGTTCTAACAACCAATCAAAAGCGGGCAAGCACTCAGAAAGCTCTAGCATTGTGTCAGCAACTACTGCACGCCAAACAACACTCCATTTTCTTCAGAAAAGGTCAAGGTTATTTAAAAAAAATGGAAATGTGATGCAGTGAATCAGCTACGTAACCACATTACTTTGTTGGTTGTGTTAGCTTGGAGTATTAAGTCAAATTTCAATGGTAGGAAACGTCCAATCCAATTCTAAGAGGAATTCCATTACATGAACATTTATCCTGTGGTCTTCATCATGGATTGCGGAAGCGATTTTTTAAGAAAATGTAAATTAGCCTACATATTATTTTCTTTGGTTGCCCAATGTTTTGTTTTCAGAATCGTGGGAAAACCGTGATCTTTATTCTAAAAATCAATTATCCAGAGTCATAGCTTAGCCCCCGGGCTCCCCTTTCTTTAGGACCTTTCTGCGATCCATGGTCTTCATTGTGCAGTGTGGACTGCAGAGTCAGATCTGCTGGACTCTGTGTGCAGATGTAAAAGTGTGGCTCACACTGCATATGTGCGTGGATCTGTGATGGGAAACCGCAGGCAGAACTACTGGCACGACTTACACTAATTATACTAATGGATTTTTATTTTGCTATTGTTCTACTTGATACATTTATTGATTGTAATAATCTGATACTATAATAATGAGCAAATTAGCTTCCCCCACATGTGAATATGAGTAGTTCATACAGTGAGCTCTTGTTTGGAGAGCAGTCGAAATACACAATGTCCCTGACCTACTTACAACACCTCCACATAAGCTCTCAATCCACACACACGTTACACACAATTGAATACATAATATAAATGAGAGCATTTCAGCACACTGGTGTTTGAAATGCTGCAGCCACTTACAAACTATCTAGCACTTGAGTTATGTATGTGACTGATTAGCAAAGCTGCCTATTAAAACTGGTCTTTCTCAAAGTATTACATGAAACATCCCAACTCTTTACATTACCTTTCTTCATGATGAGTTTTAAAAAAACAAACAAATCTATGCTCGCACCTTTTTAGCCAATGTCAATCATTTTGTCAGGGCAGGGTTTTGGAGAAAGGTTGTGGTGTAGTGATCAACCGATAATCGGTTTTACAGATATTTTTCTGATATTTAAGCATTTTTTTCTTAATTGGATATCGGTTTTGTCATATTCGAACCATTGATAATTGGCACTTTTTGGTGGGTGTTCACAGGCACAGTTACTTGCTTTGCTTTATTTAATAAAACGTATTAAACAGGCATTCATGCTCAAATGAGATATGTTACATTAATATTGCCTATGCTCATCAGCCTCATTTAGCTGCTGTTCACCATGTTGATGTTGAGGGATGTTCAACAGAATGGCCACTGTATTAAGCTTTAAAAAAGATCCACTCATTTAAAACCCCTAAATTCTATTGAGATTTACTATTTATTTCGGTCTTAATCTGTTTACTTACAGCTCTGTGGAAATTAATGTGATTGTGATACCATTCGAGTAAAAGTTTTCATTTGAAAACATTAGACTAAAAAAAGAATCCATGTTTTTTATTGCTGTGATTTGAAGATGAAATTGAACAAAAACAGAAGTAAAACACTAAATAAATATTGGTTCTGCACATCAGTTATCAAACATATAAACATACAAATACTCCACATCTGTATCGGTTATAAAAAATCTATATCGGTTGCTCGCTGTTGTGGTCTAATTCAATGGCTAAATCTGATCTTTTTAAAATTTACTGTCAATATTGCATTTGATCATGTGATCTCAGACACGCCCATCCAGACAGAGATCACCCACATTACTGAAGACTATTTAAGAAAATTGTGTAGCGTTTGCGTATCCTAACGCTTATTATAACCAGGGACCAAATGCAAACTGAAGTACAAACTGACATGACTAGTAAACGTAATTTACATTACGATTCAGCGCAGCTCAACTAGGTTTACTTGTCTTTCCTCCAGCGCAGTATGTACAATAGAACAAACAGTCTGTGCTGTGTCAACATGAGCTACAGTGTGCAGGCTTTATGTTGTGCACTGCAAATTCCACTGCAATTCATTTCCATGTCTCTAGCACGTAAGATGTCTTCAGCTGTAAATAAGGACATGCACAAAAAGACAGTTTTTTTTGTTGTTTTTTAAAAAGCTTTATTTTTGGCATTTATTATAATAGGACAGTGTAGAGCTGACAGGAAGCGAAGTGAGAGAGAGAAGGGTGGGATCGGAAACATCTTCGAGCCAGGATTCGAACTCGGGATGCCTGTAGCGCAACACAGTGGCGTTCCGTCCATATAAGCTGCGAATGCTCAGCTTAGCCACACCATCTGAGAGAATGAGTTGTGGGTTAATTAATATAAACATGATTATAAGTTGATCCCTTGTCATTTGAGATGATTTATTTGACAAACAATGGTAATTTTCTGTAAATCTGTGCCAGATACAGAAGCTTCCAGGCGAAAATCACACTGTTTGATGCAAAACCATCTCGACAAAATCAAATGAAAAAAACATCATAACTGTAAATTTTTAAGCTTTCTCAAGCAAAAGTTTTGAAAGCCCACTGAAAGTGAATCTTCTTACATTTTTGGTCATAGACAATGTATGCTGAAGATATACTGTAGGTTATTTAGCAACATGCCTGAGTAAACGAATAAAGTGATAATATAAATATATATATACAGTATTGTAACAGGGCTGACGAGACGTGAGACGTTCGGATCCAAATGCAAAGCTTTATTTCAGAGACGTGGTAAACAGGCAGGGTCAAAACACTGGCAAACAGGTATATGGCGGGCAAAACACAAGAATAGTCACCGGGCTAGCGTAGGTCACCGAACAGCAGACAGAGTCACAGGGGCAAGGCTAAAGGGAGGAATCCAGGAAAACAGGTGAAGATCAAAACCGGAGAAAACAGACAAGGCAAGGCAAAAACTAGGAAAACACGGAGACTCTGAAAGGGGTACAGGCTAAACAGTACTCAGCAGAGAAATGTGGTTAGAGGGGGTGTTATATAGTGAATGAGGTAATTAGAAACAGCTCTGTGCAATCAGGTGTGTGCAATTCGTGCTGAGTGCAATCAGTGCAATGCATGATGGGAAATGTAGTCCGGGGTGATGTGCAACAGTGTGTAGTGCGAGAGTCAATGAAATTAGAAGTTCATGGACCGGATTCGTGACAAGTATATATATATATATATATATATATATATAAACATTTAAATAATAAACATAAGGAAAACAAAGGAAACAATAAAATCAATTTTTCTGGAGATGTTATTATTCCCTTTGTTTTCCTTATGCTTGTGTCGCTTACAGTTAAAGTCCTTCTCTTATTTTATTGTTGTTTGCAATGTTGCAATGTTTTACTTGGTGATATTTAAAAATATATATTTTTTAAATTTGGTATTTTGCATGGTCTGTTGTTGGAGTAGCATCACCCGGGTGAGAGATTTTATTCCTATTTACTGGCAATAAAAAATCATTCAGCAGATGCAGAGACACATAGACCAAGGGAATCCCCCATCTCCCCACCCCCTGAATACTGCATATCATTACATAACAATGTGTAAACATTATTTGCCGGGTTTTACTTGTTTTTCTAGCATTCAAGTAACCATGGATAAACATAAAATGATAGAAGAAGGATTGGAGATTAATTTCATTTACAAATACGGTAGGAAATGTGCATACTTTTAAATCGACACCTGCCACGGTGTTTCTTATTTGTCATCTGTGATCCCTCTTTGGGTGTGTCCTAAAAGCCGATGAGGAGGGGGATCTTAATCTTAGCCATCAGCAAACCCGTTTAAAAAACTCACTGCTCGCCACTGGCTTTCATTGCTGATACACAAAAACAGTTTACAAGAAAATGTAATTTCACAATGAGGGCCCCTTCAGGCCACAGGGCCCCTTGAGGAAGCTGCACAGTGTCTGCAAGGCGAGGGCTTGTGTGTTCAACACAACATGCAGGGGAAGGCGTCCTGTACTCTAAAAACCGCAATGTCATCTGAAAATTAAGGGCACTTCTCAGCACAAATGCCTCTTAGAGTTATTACTGCCTATTGGAGCATCCAGTCTTCTGGACTTAATGGCTCCCTCTGGGTGTGTAGAAGCCAAATAAATGTAATGATACTTGTTTCATGCCCACTACATTTTGAGACGTCAGGGTGCATGCCTTTTAATTGAAATAAATGGCTGGTGCAAGTTTCCAATGCACTGCCCACTCAATCCACATAATTCTCAAAAGACACAACAGCACATGAACCTTACAGGTGCAAGGAAGAGGAAATGACTGAAGACAGATAGATTCCACATCACTTACAGCTGGAGAGTCTGATGCAATCAATTTTATTTTGTTCTTAATATCAAATGAAATAATAACATAAATAAATGTGATGATGAATAATTTGGTAAAACTTAATAAAAAATGTTCATTTGTTAACATTGGTTATTGGCAACATTGGCACATTAGTTTGTACGAACTAACAATGAACAGCATTGCATCACTTGTTCATCAATGGATACTCTGCAGTGAATGGGTGCCATCAGAATGAGAGTCCAAACAGCTGATAAAAACATAACAATAATCCACAAGTAATCCACACCACTCCAGTCCATCAGTTAATTTATTGAGAAGACAAAAGAAACAAATCCATCAAGACATTTTAACTTCAAACTGTTGCTTCTGGCTAAATCACAAATCCATAATGCATAATAATACTACCGTAAGTGAAAAAGTAATCTGATCTGAATCAGGAGAGAAATCTGCACAGATCAAGCACCGTTTACAAGCCAAAACAGTCCAGAACAGGTCTAAACAAATATGTGGGTGCATGGATTTTGATGTGAAAGAAAACAGGAAATTGACTTTTTCACTGGAGGAAGCGTTATGTTAACACTTTATAATAACATTCATTAATAAATGCTTAACAGATAATTCGTTAATATATATTCACATAGCTAGAAATGTGACATAATGTGCTTGTTAATGTTTACTAACAAACTTATTAAACATTACATAATGATTAACAGAGCATTAGTTCATGTAAATTGAAATGCTTACAAATGTCATTAAACTTTCAATTCATATGATCAATTCATCATCTGTAAATGTTTAGAAACATTTACTAATCATTTAGTATCGTTATGGGCATTGGACTTTTAACTGCTGTAACAATATTTGTGTAAAGTGTTAAAATTATGTTGGCATTAGTGTAATTGCATGGTCATGGTTCAAATCGTACTTATCTGACCGTCATCAATTCGTAGCAGTAAATGATGAGATATCATATCGATTACAAGTGCAGTAAGGAGTACCACAAGGCTCAGTACTAGGACCGCTGCTTTTCACACTTTACATGTTACCCTTGGGAGATATCATCAAGAAACATGGTGTTAGCTTTCACTGTTGTGCTGATGACACTCAGCTCTATATTTCTTCGTGGCCCGATGAAACATACCAATTTGCAAAACTAACAGAATCCATAGTTAATACAAAAAAACTGGATGACTAAAAATTTCCTACTGCTAAATTTGGAAAAAATGGGTGTTAATTATTGGACCAAAAACCTCCGCATGTAATAACCTAAAACACTGTCTAAAGCCCTATTCGCACGGTATTAGTATTATCTGGGGACCTTGTGTGATTTTGAAATTACTGACTTATCTCCCGGATACGATGTCAAGGCTTTGAGAGTCCCGTTCTATGGTCCGGTTAGATGGATTTAAAAAAAAAGAAACTAATATAGTTTCATGCCCTGTGTCATTTACATTTCACCAGGTTAAAATAATATCTCAAGCTTTATGCTTGATTTATTTTTAACACATTAACTTCTGCAAATTGTATGGTGTAGCGATATGACAGCACCCAAAATACTATCAAACACTCCAACGCAGCTCCATTCTTCGCAAAAGATGGATAAAAAGGTGCACAGGAAACAAAAACCTCGAAAAATGATATACGACCCGCCAAACGCTGGCCAAATCACAGAGATGCTGATTCACACTAATAGTATAACAGGACATTGGGGTACGGCGAAATATGGTAGGTCATTTGCGGGAGAATTTTTACAGACATGGCCGATTCGCACGGGATTAAGATCACAGACAACCTCCCCAATTATTACAAATGACTGGAGGACACCAGGTAATACTAATCTTTTTTCTCCATTCTGTCACCGATGGAGTTTTGGTTCCTTGCCGCTGTCGCCTCTGGCTTGCTTAGTTGGGGACACTTCATTTCCAGCGATATCGTTGACTTGATTACAAAGATATTATTTAAACTGAGCTGGATGTTGACATCACTGAATTCAGTGATGAACTTTAACTGAAAAATTAGTGTTTACTATTGTCATTTTGCATTATTGACACACTATTTTCCTAAAAAGGTTCAGTTGCTTTGACACAATCTGTATTGTGTAGCGTCTGCGTAGGATCATGCTGGAGTGTTGGACTGTTTATGGCTTAAAAGACCCTTTTAGCCTTTTGACATTTGCATATAAATTACAGTTCTGGTCAGGAACCTAGGTGTGCTATTTGATAGCAATCTTTCCTTCAAAAGCCATGTTTCTAGCATTTGTAAAACCAAATTTTTCCATCTTAAAAATATATCTAAATTACGACCTATGCTCTCAATGTCAAATGCTGAAATGTTAATTCATGCGTTCATGACCTCAAGGTTAGATTATTGTAATGCTTTATTGGGTGGTTGCTCTGCACACTTAATAAACAAACTCCAGCTGGTCCAAGATGCAGCAGCTAGAGTTCTTACTAGAACCAGGAAGTATGACCATATTAGCCCGGTTCTGTCAAATCTGCACTGGCTCCCTATTGAACAACGAATACATTTTTAAATCTTGCTAATTACTTATAAAGCCCTGAATGGTTTAGCACCTCAATACTTCAGCGAGCTCATATCACATTATAGTCCTTCATGTCCACTGCAATCTCAAAACTCTGACCATTTGATAATACCTAGAATATCGAAATCAACTGTGGGCGGCAGATCCTTTTCCTATTTAGCGCCCAAACTCTGGAATAATCTACCTAGAGTTGTTCGGGAGGCAGACACACTCTGTCAGTTTAAATCTAGATTAAAGTTTTAATCTTTAACCTGGCATACACATAATACACTATCACAAAACTCATCTACATCTTGGATGGCCTGAGGGTGAGCACATTGCAAGGGAATGTTAATTTTTGGGTGAACTATTCCTTTAAGACAGATACTTTAATAGCACTTCGGATTTCAACATTTGTAAGATGGTTGTACTTTGTAAAAAAAAAAAAAAAATTTTAAGTTTATTAGAAGATTACTGGAGTATGTTTTACAAGAAAATACTATATCAGTTTTTCCACTTCAAAATGTAATGTTTAATTCAATGTGGTAGAGCATTGTGTTAGCAGCGCAAAAGGTCATGGGTTCAATTCCCGGGGGAACGCACATACTGGTAAAAAATGTATAGCCTGAATGCACTGCAAGTTGCTTTGGATAAGAGCGTATGCATAAATAATTATTATTAGATTATTTTTCTGGCATAGCTTTCATCTCAGATTGGGCTTTGGCTGAGCTCTGTTCATATGCGGCTGGTGTTGCGCATCAGAAATTAACATAAAAGCTCTAACGCAACCCAACATGTCAAGTGAAGTAGTATTCATCATGGTGATTAGAATCGTCCCCATAGGGCCACAAAATAATATTGCAGGATGCGGCTCACAGTCTCCCAGGAGCACCACTTCACTACTTATGTAATTATTATAACAGGCAATTAATTAAACAGCCTAATTGAACCAAGTAACCTCGAGAGAGCACTAGTTTTGTCCTATTTTTTGGAGGTAGCCCTCCTCTGTCCAGTTGTGCATTGGTTCGTCCCGTGTCCATGTCCTGTCTGCTGGCTGTGTGTCGATAGCATCTAGCGTGGCACTTTAGAGGCTTTCTGAGCGGTTCTGTGGAGTCGGCCATTAACATTATCAAGTTATTTATTCTCAGAGCCTCTTTCCACTGGCCTGCATTTTCCATTGCTCTGAATGTCAGAAAGCGCTAGCTGTGATTTTCCATTATTCTCTACACTGTAGACTATGCATCCAGTGCCCGGTGCCTGTTGCGGATTCAATGAACGCATGCTACACCAACATCTTTATTATGAAATGCATGATAATCGGATGAGGCTTCCTCAAAACTGGTTACCTGTTTAACAAGAATGGCAGAAATATGAGCATGGATGACACATGGGTTGTTCTTCAACTCTATGCGCTTTTATGTCCCAGAGCTTTTGTATGGACTGGACAGATCTTTAGTAGTTTAAAACTGAACTAGAAGCTTACAATCTGTCAAATCCATACAAAAGCTCTGGGACATAAACTCAGGACCTCAGACAGGGCCGAAGGTTTACCTTCCATCAAGACAATGACCCTAAGCACACAGTTAAAATAATGAAGGAGTGGCTTCACAACAACTCTGTGACTGTTCTTGAATGGCCCAGCCAGAGCCCTGACTTAAACCTAATTGAGCATCTCTGGAGAGACCTAAAAATGGGTGTCCACCAACGTTTACCATCTAACCTGACAGAACTGGAGAGGATCTGCAAGGAGGAATGGCAGAGGGTCCCCAAATCCAGGTGTGAAAAACTTGTTGCATCTTTCCCAAAAAGACTCATGGCTGTATTAGATCAAAAGGGTGCTTCTACTAAATACTGAGCAAAGGGTCTGAATACTTAGGACCATGTGATATTTCAGTTTTTCTTTTTTAATTAATCTGCAAAAATGTCAACAATTCTGTGTTTTTCTGTCAATATGGGGTGCTGTGTGTACATTAATGAGGAAAACAAATTAACATAAATGATTTTAGCAAATGGCTGCAATATAACAAAGAGTGAAAAATTTAAGGGGGTCTGAATACTTTCCGTACCCACTGTATATGTTACATTTCACCTCGCTCAACAAAATGCATTAATTCTGAACATCCTGCAACGCCATCACACACAAACCAAACTTGAGTCGCACCTATTAGAGGAGTTTGAGGTACAATGATATAATATAAATAATAACGACAACAAACAACGAAATGCCTTTTAAATGGTCAGCTTATAGTAATGATTTTTTATTTGAGCTGTGGGGTCAGAATTCATTGGAAATGTCAGGTAATTCATCTGTGCATGGTTACGACCAGTGGTGTATAAAGCACCTGAAAGCCATACTCAAGTAAAAGTACAAATATCTTACCAGAAAATGACTTTGGTAGACGTTGAAGTCACCTTTAGAATATTACTTATAAAAGTCTTAAAGTATTTGATATTTATTGTACTTAAGAACGAAAAGTATTTTTTTTTTAATCTTAAACGTACTTAAGTATTGAAAGTAAAAGTACAAGTAAATGTCGAAAAGTCGAAATGTAAAATTAAAACCGCCAGTAGGTGGCAGCAAGTGACTGACGAATGAGTGAGTCATTGAGATTCAACAGATTCGTTCAAACGACTGATTCATTCAGAAACAAAGCATTTGACTGTGTAAATGAGTGAATCACTGAATCATTTATTCAACCGATTCGTTCAAAAAGCTGATTCATTCAACAAGTAAACAACATTGCTCAGAGATGCAAACAGTGCTGTGATCTTTATTTGAAACTATTTTCGTTGGCAAAATTTAGCAAAAACAAGCAATGTTATGCCTAAAATGTAAGTCACTTATTGCTAACTTTACTGGACTTGTATAAAATGATTATTAAATTTGTTATGTTGATATCTGCAGAAAAACGGTATTCTTTGTGTGATATAGATTAAGGTAACTATATTAAATTATATAAATTTAAAAAGCATACAGAAGCGTTTTTGCTATCTACAATTTAGAATACCTTGAATTTTGAGTTTTAATAGACTAATAAATCACGTGTGTGCATTCTGTGTGAAAATACTCAATAATATCAGATCGCACATCATTACAACAACACTTACCATATTATCGTAGATGTATATCACAGACACCAGACTTGACTTGAGTGGAAACTGAAATCAACCGCGGTTGCGCGCACTTGTTTGCACGAACAAAGGTGTTTTTAGGAGTCTAACTTGCAGACGCCAGACCACTGATTCGTCAAACCTGCCGTCTGTGTTCTTCTGACTATTTTGTAGTAAGTAACGAATATGCTTCGGGGAAATGTATCGGAGTAAAAGTATACATTTTAATTAGGAAATGTAGTGGAGTAAAAGTAAAAGTTGGCGGAAATATAAAAACTCAAGAAAAGTACAGATACTCCCAAAAAATACTTAAGTACTGTAACAAAGTATTATTACTTCGTTACATTACACCACTGGTTACGACGCATCCGTTAATAAAGAAAAAAAAGATGGGCTACATGTGCCGAGAGGTGTGTTAGCTCTGACAGCCTGAAGCCATAACTGTGATCAACACAAGTCAAAAAGGTAACCAGCTGAAAAATCAACCCTTGTTAAAACAAAGAAAACTTGTTCGGTGTAGGAAAAAATGGAAAGAGTAACACAATTCATATCAACATCAGACTGGCTTTTCAGAAATGTCGACAACTCAGTTACACAGATACCTTCTCAAAACACTGTTATTTTTACATTGTCTTTACAGTAGAAGTCAGTAAGTTTTAGTAGAGTGCCGAATCTTCCCTAGTGCAGCTTTAATAAACACTTCTGGTCTCATGAACAGTGCACATCATTACAAAACAATTAAATAATAATCGCGTGACCGTAGCATTACCACGGGGAATCATTCAAACGAACGTCCCGTTTCACTAGTAAGTACAATGTGTTTCATGTGGACTTTGATAAACATGTTTTAGATTTGCCAGACTGTGCCAGTACAGCAGACTGCCGTAAGATCAGTACTGTCATCAGTAAGATCAGATGTTGACCTCTGACCCAGGAGTGACAGCTGAGAGCGCAGGCGCTCGGATCTCATCGGGAGGGTTAGTCATGTGATAACAGAGCCATTCACCTTCACACACCAGGGAGGAAATATTGACTGAACCTCCGCTAACCTCTCATGCTGGCTTGATCACTGCCATGCTTAAAGACGATTCTCTGCTCATATTCCAGCTGACGATCTCTCACGGGTCTCAGAGGTGTGTGCGCTTCAATAAACACACACCTGTGAAACATTCCTATTCCTAAACTTGAGCAGCTTGTCTCCTCAGTCCCCAGACGTTTGCAGACTGTTATAAAAAGAAGAGGGGATGCCACACAGTGGTAAACATGGCCTTGTCCCAACTTTTTTGAGATGTGATGATGCCATGAAATTTAAAATCAACTTATTTTTCCCTTAAAATTATACATTTTCTCAGTTTAAACATTTGATATGTCATCTATGTTGTATTCCGAATAAAATATTGAAATTTGAAACTTCCACATCATTGCATTCTGTTTTTATTCCCAATCTGTACAGTGTCCCAACTTTTTTGGAATTGGGTTTGTACATCAGTGTTGATCTAAACACACCAAAGTCTGTGAGCGATGCATGACTACAGTAATGAAAATGAACCATATTGCTCAGTGGGAGAAATGGTTAATGTGATCATTAACATCAGTCTATTAATATTTAAATGACACAATACAAACAATTTAAGCAAAATCTTACAACTTCGGGTCAATAATTGTTAAGTTTTTCCCAAGCACACTGCATTAGCAGCAGCAGTAGGGATCCTACATCACAGCTGTATCACAAACCGTAACAATATCATAATCAGGGTGCGAACTACGGGGGAGTTAGGAGGAGCTCGGCTCCCCTTAATAAGACATGGGCTCCCCTGAAAACGTGATTTGTGAAATTTTGGGGGGGTTTCAAAAATATTAACAACGTGTTATTTTGACGTGCAATTTCAGTTTTGTGTAATGTGATCATCGTGGATTATTATGTGTAAAATTGCAAAAATATCATTCATTCATGCATGACGGCGATTTAAACCTAATTCAATTCAATAAAGATAACTATACGTGCTATTCTTGTCATGAGCATCAAGCTGTGGGGGCGCTGCGGTGCAAATTCCACTCATGTTTAGTACATGTTAACTCAAAGATTCGTAGAAAAAATATAAACGTTGGACTCGATTCTGTGTTAAGGTAAGGCATGTTATTCGCAATTATGTGTTGTGGCTGGGTTGTTATAGGTCTGCGTGACTCTCGATGTCTTAGGCCTAACTGAACGGAGGAATTATGGTATTCTTCTGTAGCCTGACGACAAGTAACTTAAACCGTTGTTCATGTGAACTCAAAGACAGCCTGATGCTTTGTTTATAGACTATTTGTGGGTGGCTTTTTGTTGTTTCACCTATCAATTTGTGTCGATAAAGTATAATAGGGTAAATCCTGTATAGTGATTTATCCTATATAGTGCTTGCATAAAGCAAGTAGTGCATACACTTGTAGCTGTTATGTATCTTTGTAAGTCATTGTAAGCCCTCTTTTGAGGCACG
>NW_015506663.1:83535-86090 GCF_001515645.1 Sinocyclocheilus grahami | reverse complement strand
GTTGTCTCTTTCAGGGAAGACCTTGCATTTTCCAACATGACAATGCCAGACCACATACTGCATCAATTACAACATCATGGCTGCGTAGAAGGATCCGGGTACTGAAATGGCCAGCCTGCAGTCCAGATCTTTCACCCATAGAAAACATTTGGCGCATCATAAAGAGGAAGATGCGACAAAGAAGACCTAAGACAGTTGAGCAACTAGAAGCCTGTATTAGACAAGAATGGGACAACATTCCTATTCCTAAACTTGAGCAGCTTGTCTCCTCAGTCCCCAGACGTTTGCAGACTGTTATAAAAAGAAGAGGGGATGCCACACAGTGGTAAACATGGCCTTGTCCCAACTTTTTTGAGATGTGATGATGCCATGAAATTTAAAATCAACTTATTTTTCCCTTAAAATTATACATTTTCTCAGTTTAAACATTTGATATGTCATCTATGTTGTATTCCGAATAAAATATTGAAATTTGAAACTTCCACATCATTGCATTCTGTTTTTATTCCCAATCTGTACAGTGTCCCAACTTTTTTGGAATTGGGTTTGTACATCAGTGTTGATCTAAACACACCAAAGTCTGTGAGCGATGCATGACTACAGTAATGAAAATGAACCATATTGCTCAGTGGGAGAAATGGTTAATGTGATCATTAACATCAGTCTATTAATATTTAAATGACACAATACAAACAATTTAAGCAAAATCTTACAACTTCGGGTCAATAATTGTTAAGTTTTTCCCAAGCACACTGCATTAGCAGCAGCAGTAGGGATCCTACATCACAGCTGTATCAAACAATATCACAATATCATAATCAGGGTGCGAACTACGGGGGAGTTAGGAGGAGCTCGGCTCCCCTTAATAAGACATGGGAAAACGTGAAAACGTGATTTGTGAAATTTTGGGGGGGTTTCAAAAATATTAACAACGTGTTATTTTGACGTGCAATTTCAGTTTTGTGTAATGTGATCATCGTGGATTATTATGTGTAAAATTGCAAAAATATCATTCATTCATGCATGACGGCGATTTAAACCTAATTCAATTCAATAAAGATAACTATACGTGCTATTCTTGTCATGAGCATCAAGCTGTGGGGGCGCTGCGGTGCAAATTCCACTCATGTTTAGTACATGTTAACTCAAAGATTCGTAGAAAAAATATAAACGTTGGACTCGATTCTGTGTTAAGGTAAGGCATGTTATTCGCAATTATGTGTTGTGGCTGGGTTGTTATAGGTCTGCGTGACTCTCGATGTCTTAGGCCTAACTGAACGGAGGAATTATGGTATTCTTCTGTAGCCTGACAACGAGTAACTTAAACCGCTGTTCATGTGAACTCAAAAGCCCTATTCGCACGGGATTAGTATTACCTGGTGACCTCCAGTCATTTGTAATAATTGGGGAGGTTGTCTGTGAGCTTAATCCCGTGCGAATCGGCCATGTCTGTAATTTGTAAAGTAAAAATTCCCCCGCAAATGGCCTACCATATTTCACCGTACACCAAGGTCCTGTGATAATATTAGTGTGAATCAGCATCTCTGTGATTTGGCCAGCGTTTGGCGGGTCGTATATCATTTTTTGAGGTTTTTGTTTCCTGTGCGCCTTTTTATCCATCTTTCGAGAAGAATGGAGCTGCGTTGGAGTGTTTGATAGTATGTTGGGTGCTGTCATATCGCTACACCATACAATTTGCAGAAATAAAAAGCTGAAAAGGTTTTGAGGTTAATGTCTTACAAATAAATCAAGCATAAAGCTTGAGATATTATTTTAACCTGGTGAAATGTAAATGTCACAGGGCACGAAACTATATTAGTTTATCTTTTTTTTAAATCCATTTTCTCACGTGCACAAGTGCAACAGTGAGGGGGCGTTGATACTGTTTCCTATGCAATAACCTTAGCCAGTCATAATAGTGGCCGTTTACTGACAAGCCTTAAAGGAGCAGCACCTTAAAAATTTATAATTTCAGACAAGGTCAGAATGGGGGTTGAAATTGATTTTTAAAAATTTATTAAAATGAAAATTATAAGGAACATGTTAAAATAAAAAAAGGGGTCATATGATGTTGCTAAAAAGAACATTATGTTGTGTATTTGGTGTAATGAAATGTGTTTATGCGGTTTAAAGTAAAAAAAACACATTATTTTCCACATACTGTACATTATTGTTTCTCCTCTATGCCCCGCCTTTCTGAAACGTGTCGATTTTTACAAAGCTCATCGGTCTGAAAAGCGAGGTGTGCTGTGATTGGGCAGCTATCCAGTGCGTTGTGATTGGTCGAATACCTCAAGCGTGTGACGGAAATGTTACGCCCCTCACCATACTGTGATGATGACGTGTCAGGCCGGAGCGATGATTCAAAAACATGAAAACCCATTATAAACGAGGCATTCGTTGCATCCAGTGGGGACATAATTACGGATTATAATGACTTATACTGACTTTTTACACGTTGCGTTGCATCACGCCGCATAAACATAAAACCATGTCTGCATTTGTGATCGAAGAAATGACAAACAACAAGCGCTACTCTACACTGCTCAAAACTC
>NW_015506663.1:70493-83495 GCF_001515645.1 Sinocyclocheilus grahami | reverse complement strand
GCAACCACATGTGACGACCCCGGGCTGGACTCCACTTCGTCCACGGTGAAAGCCGATCTGGCGATCCACAGCGCGAAGTTGTAGTATTTCCTCAGCGACCAGCACGAATCAGCTCCAGGCACGAAGCGGATATCGTCCTCTTTTGGAAGGCCAAACAAAGTAGTTTTGCTTTCACAACGAAACACAGCGTCTTCACGACATGGCGGCGGCAACAACAATACTACAGTGAGAATAAAAGTTACGCCTTCTTTCTTTGCGTGAACATTTGGGTGGCATTATGCAAATCTTCCCACATAGTGATGTAGACATGTGGGGGCGTGTTAGAACGAGCCGTTTTAGGTAGACGTGGCTGACTCTTAACTTTTATAAAGAATATCTCTTTGGATTTGAGACTTTAGTCTTTATAACTTTACAGATCTTCTTTATGCACCAAGAGCTTGTAACACTCCAAAGAAAAAGGAAAAATTGAAATCGCATCATATGACCCCTTTAAAAGATGAAGTGTATTTAACAAAGTTCAGGAAGAGCACGTTTAGGTAATCCAACCAATCAGCGCGAGAAGAGACCTATATACAGTATATATGTCCTTCACATCCGTCCCGTGACAGTTCTGCAGCATCCCTCCTCTACCCCAATGCCTCACTTTGGCTGGTACCTATCCCAGTCGAGGATGGGGGAGTGTTTTTATTTATTTATTTATTTATTGCACCGAATGCACAAACCAGGATATGACAACATGACAGAAAAAAGAAGAAAGAAAAAAAGACGGGACAACAACATAGATACACAGCTATAGTAATGTGCATAGGTACAGTGATCATTTATGCAACAGATTAATGTAAAGTAATATCATAGTAATTATTTATGTTTTCCTGATTTTTTTTTTTTCTGATAGTTACAGCGATTGAGAAAAAATGTATATAGATATAAATGCATTGAGTGATACTGTAGATCTCAAGATAATAATATCAATAATAATAATGATAATAATAATAACAGTGACGACAACAATAACTACAATATCTGAACATTTTAGGAGTTAAAGCCGATTAATACAGCTATTACAGATTGATACCCTTCTCTAAGTCTAAGTCTGGCAGTTTATAGTGGAAAACTCATGCAAATGATAAATGTTCATGACAACGCTGGACAATAACCTCACGTTAACGTAACAGCGATAGAGACAATGATCCAAAATCAGTTGTCAAATTTCAAAGGCTGCGCCCCTTGGAGATCATATTTGTTGGTTGCTTACTTCATTGTGGCTGCCTCAGAAAAATAACCATTACATTCCCAAGTAATAGAAAGTTACAATAATTTATAATGGTTACCGCCAACAAATGTGATCTCCGGAAGGAATGAGACACAGCGAGTATATCACTCACTCCTACACCTGGGTTAAGTGCTCAAAAATATCTACAGTATACAGTATAATAATGTAACTACAATACTGTGTGAAAATGGCTATTTAAAGCAACGGGCTACCGTCCTTTTCACAATAAATACACTATAGGATGCTTTTGGTGTCTATATACAGTAGATCTTGATCAGAGTAGACATCATATTGAATTATAAACAGATGAAAATGAGGCTGTGAAGGACAGACTTACAGTCTTTTCAAAGGCTCTTGGTTATAAAAATATTGGGGATCCCTCAGCTCCCTCATTGCTTAGGGTCAGTCTCAGCTTCATGTTGTCCGGAGTTATACTTGCCTTTTTCAAAAGGCATTAAACTACTCTTGATTTACCAGAGCAGCATGAAATAATGTCAGATTTAGGGTTTAGGTTCAGAAGGATGTCCAGACTCATATTTACAGACGCACACACAGTGTATTATGGGTAGATTACATGTCTAACTAACATCTCACAGTGGGTCATTTCACAGAGACTGGCACACAAACCACAGAGCTGCCTTTAGAAACAGCACGATCCTCACAAATGGCATTATGAAACTGAACTGGTGAATCTGCATGTCGTACACAATCCCAAACATTTCTAGAAAGATTCCTCATGAGCAACAAGACATCAGCAGTCAAAACCTATTTTGATCAATGCACACTGATAAAACCACTGCTTTGTTCATTTCTCCATGACAGCAATCAGATTAAATAGAGACGGAATGGAGACTTAAAGTCACCTGCTGCTCAGAGGTTACTCCTGAGACAAAGATCATGGTAATCTCATATATGTCTCTACAAGATCTCAATAGTTTCTCAACTGTGCTCAGGTTTGCCAAGATACTCTGTCCAAATAGTCTACATAAACAAGTGTTTCATTTGAGACAAAGTTCCTTCGAAGCATTACTGAGATCTCCAAAGGGATAAAAGCACACCTTCTTTCTCAGGGTTATCAAAACTCTATATGTGACTCTGGAGCACAAAACCAGTCATAAGGGTCAATTTTTTGATAAATAAATGATCTTTCCATTGGTGTATGGTTTGTTATGATAGGACAATATTTGGCTGAGATACAACTATTAGAAAATCTGGAATCTGAGGGCGCAAAAAAATCTAAATATTGAGAAAATCATCTTTAAAGTTGTTCAAATGAAGTTCTTAGCAATGCATATTACTAATCAAACATTAAGTTTTGATATATTTACGGTAGGAAATTTACAAAATATCTTCATGGAACATGATCTTTATTTGATATCCTAATGATTTTTGGCATAAAAGAAAAATCGATAATTTTGACCCATACAATGTTTCTTTAGCTATTGCTAAAAATATACCTAAGTGACTTAAGACTGGTTTTGTGGTCCAGGGTCACATATGTTAAGCATGAAGCTACGAAACGGCACCAAACATTCAGTATTTTAGACTCACAGTATGTAACAGTATCTGGACAGTATCTCATCGGTTAGCGTTCTAACGAGACGACAGCGTGATCAGAGCCTGAACACACTGATCTTCAAACACTTGTACTAAAGAAAAGACCACGGTAATCCTTTAAACATCTCAACAACCTCAACTAACAACGAAGAACAAACAAACTCATTTTCAGGGAGAACGAAAGTGAGAAAAGCACTTACTCTGGAGCATCTGAGAGCCATAGTGCCATTTACATGAACATCCTGTGGCTGCAGGACTAAAAATAGAGCCAGTGTGCACTTTTCCATGCGGCCAATGGATTTGTCATGAGAGCGGCGCATTGGGAAGGCCCAAGCAGACGTTACGGCTGAAGCGGTGAGCTCGGCTGGTGTTTTCTCTCAGGAGAGTGTGTATCAGAGCGTCTGCGTCTGCACTGGCAAACACAGTTCTCCAAATTACTCCCGCAAATCCTGCATAATCTGTGCCTCAAAAGTCATTACGCCATAACTGTTGAGCAAAAGGTTATTCTGAACTAATCCCGCTCGCTGAAGGATGTCCTCTGTCAAATGGAAAGGTCCGGAGTGTTTAGAAGGATCACAGGGATTCACAGAAGCTTATTTGAGTCGACAGGGTAATTGGCATAAAAAGGTTCAACTGTTTCAATGTTTATCAGCATAACAGACGTCATATTCTTTCTGTTTAACTGCATGTTCTCACTGAGGGACTCGCTGAGCTCTGTTTGTGACACATTTTAAACACTTTCTTCCCAAAAAAACACACAGAGTGAAGCTCACTGGGAACTGGATGGGTCATGACTCCAAAATCAAAAAACTAAAATTAAAAGAATTGTTCACCCAAAATGTCAATTCTTTCACAACCCATTTTAACTGCACAATCTGAATGTGCTTCTGAATGAAATGAAGATACAGTGAGAGTAAATAGTGTTCGTTTTATAATCATATTGACTATAACAACATTCACACCCCCATAATTATTATCATTACTGTAATCTCATTAATTTAATACAATAAAGATACATGGCAACATATCTAAAAATATATTTATAAACATATTTATAAATAATAAACATGTTGATTTAAATTCCCAAGTAAGATTATAATTATACAGACTAAAATAAATAAATAAATATATAAATACATAATAAACACTGAAGGATTTACTTTGAAACTATTTTCACTTAAATTATTAGTAAATCTCTCAAATAATACAAAGAAACAAGGAGAATTATTAAATTAGTTTTTAGTTTTTCTGTGAAACATGTCAAACTCCAATCATCTTTGTTTTACTTACAATTTTGAAAAAAAAAAAAAAAAAATTTTTTATAGTGCATCATGGAAGTATTTTTTTGTACTGAATTTAATATTTACTGATTTGAATTTTGTTTGTCCTAATTCAAAATATGAGACTAATAGGTTTAGTACTACTACTACAAATAATAATAATAATAGGTTTTATTTTTTTATGCAAAGTATAATTTAAGTATAATTTCATAGATTTGAGTTTTTTTTGGTGGAACATTTCTTTGTGAAATTCCCCACAAGATCCTCAGGAAACGTATCAAATGAGGTTTCCTGAAGTGAGTTATTTAAGCTCATGACCTGCTCTTCTTGGGTCTGGAGGTATCAAACAGAGCATCCTATAGTGAGGTCCTGAGGTCTCGATGCAGAAGACATGTGAAGGCAGCTGTAGAACTGGGCTTCCCATGCCCTTTGGGCTGGAGCTGGACATCTCCCACAGGCCAGGCCAGCTTTAAATAGCATGCTTTCCCTCCACAGATATTATTAGTAAGCTTGTGCCATCCATGAGCAAGCACAAACCCAGGACCTCCTCATGGCCAAACTTCTGTCTTTATATGAATGAATGAATGATGCATTTATATAGTGCTTTATTGTGTATTGTTGTACACCCAAAGCACTTTACAATCATGTGTGTGTGTGTGGGGGGGGGTGTCTATAAACAATGTCTGTCTTTCCTCACTTCATGACTCCATCTACTTTTATAGTAAAAGCGAAGCCACACACCATTTCCCACAATCACACGCATTTCACAAACACTGGAAATTAAGTATGTTTCAGGCAGTGTCTTTATGGTCATGGCCAGTGCTTAATTTGAGATGGATCCTGTTCCGGAAAATGTCAGGTTTGGGATTTTTGTGTTCCGGTAATCGTTTTTAAATGGGTGCATTTAAATCGTTGGATGCACAGGATGGCCTATAGTTCCATAAGTTTACTCACCGTTCTATAATAATGTTCTAGCTTCACTAGTAGTAAATAGATGGTACAATAACCGCATCCAGGGACCAATGGCTTATTATTTTGAGTGTAGTTTGATTGGGACACTTATCCTTATCTCATATTTAGGATGGATAAAATGCAAATAGGGATGCAGCTGATGACTTAACAGAGCCTGATCCTCAAAACACTTCAAATATAATTATATCATTGTGCTTGAAACAGCAGAAGGAGAGTAAATTATGGCAGAATTGGACACAAGCAGGTGTTATAGGCAGCAGAAGTTCAGGTCAGGGTTTCTCAGCACTAGCTCAGTGTTGATGTTTACATGGCAAATTTCATTTACAGAAACCTCTGTTCCTTTGTGTTTGCTAAATAAATCACCATGCATAATCACACATGCAAATCTGAAATTAACTCATTGTGAAATCATAAGTGCATTATTAAACCACCGGTCCAGAGTCACAAGAACAGACTAACATAATTTAACTTCATCAGTTAAAATTAACACTCACCCAGAGTTTATATGGGAACCACTGGTAAAGTGATTTTGAAAGAGTTAACATTATTAACACTGACAGTGTTAACTAACAAACTCTTAAAGTGTAAAATACTAACCCCAGAATTGATGATGAGAACACCAAAGTTGGTGTTCAAAGTTAACTCAGCAGAGACACTCATGGATTAACTGGCCAACACTGCACCAGTGTTCAGTAAAAAAAAAAACACAAACCAATACACGTTTAAATTTTTTATTTTTAATTGACATTTTATTAAGAAATGAATTAAAGAAGACAGGTGGTAAGCTGTTTAAGCTGGAGATGAAATGGGGGGAAAACTGTTTTTATGCCTGATGTTCTAGTGCACAGAGATTTGTAGCGTCTGCCTGAGTAGAGAAGTGCAAACAGGTTGTGGCCGGGGTGAGAGGGGTCTGTGATGATGTTATCTGTCCGTTTCTTCACTCTGGAGTTGTACAAGTTCTGAAGGTTGGGCAGGTGCACACCAATTATCCTTTCAGATGTCCTAACAGTCCGTTGTAGTCTTCTTATATCTGATTTGCTGGCTGACCCAAACCAGACAGCACAGAACCGACTCAATAACAGCTGAGTAAAACTGTATCATCTGTCCCTGTGGCAGGTTGAACGTTTTCAGCTGACGAAGGAAGTACAACCTCTATTGGGCCTTTTTCACACTGCAGCCACAGTGCTGTCCATGATGGTGAGTGGGGGGAGAGCAGGGGGGTTTTATCTCCTGTCTGTAAGCAGACTCGTCTCCATCCTGGATGAGACCGATGACTGTGGTGTCGTCTGCAAACTTCAGGATTTTGACAGAGGGGTATTTAGAGGTGCAGTCGTTGGTGTAGAGGGAGAAGAGCAGTGGGGAGAGGACGCAGCCTTGAGGAGCTCCAGTGCTGATGGTGCAGGTGTTGGTTGTGAGTTTTCCCAGCCTCACTAGCTGCTGCCTGTTTGTCAGGAAGCTGATGATACACTGACAGATGGAGGCGGGTACAGAGAGCTGTGTCAGTTTATTGTGAAGGTTGTCTGGGATGATGGTGTTGAAAGCAGAGCTGAAGTCCACAAACAGGATCCCTGGTTTGTCCAGATGTTGGAGAATGTAGTGCAGTCCCATGTTGACTGCATCATCCACAGACCTGTTTGCTCGGTAAGCAAACTGCAGGGGGTCCAGCAAGGGTCCAGTGATGTCCTTCAAGTAGGCCAACACCAGTCTCTCAAATGACTTCATGACCACAGACGTTAAAGCAACAGGTCTGTAGTCATTTAGCCCGGTTATTTTTGGTTTCTTGGGTACAGGGATGATGGTGGAGCGTTTAAAGCAGGAGGGGACTTCACACAGCTCCAGTGATCTGTTGAAGATCTGTGTGAAGATGGATGACAGCTGGACAGCATCTGGGCCTTTGGCTTTCCTTATCTTTTGTTTCCTGAAGACTTTGCGTACATCATCTTCACAGATCTTAAGTGCAGGCTGAGAAGTAGTAGGGGGATGGTGTTGATGGCTGTGTTGTGACACGTTCAGAGCGGGTGTTGGGTGTGAGACCAGGATTTTCAAACCTGCAGTAAAATGTTCAAACCGTCGGCTAAAAGTTGATTCTCCTCAGTGCTAGGGGATGGGGTCTTGTAGCTGGTGACGGCTTTCAGGCCCTTCCACACTGATGCAGGGTCATTGCTTGAAAAGTTGCTATGTTTGGACCTCCTTGGAGAGATTTAGGTGAGATGCGTTTCTGCAGTTTTCAGCAAAGCAAGATATCCACTCCGACTCGCAGCATCACAAAAGTGTTCCTGTAAAATTGAAAAAAATATAATTTTATGATATAAAGATAATTTCACATCCATTTATCAAAACTATTATCAGGTGAAATGTCAGAGACAAGCATCAATTGCAATACAAGAGTAGTTCACTTAAAACTGAAAATTCTGTCATCATTTATTTATCCTCTTGTGGCTCCAAACCTGTATGACCTTCTGTCTTCTGAGGATCAAATTAGTTTTAATAATCTACGGATGAAACCATGTCATACATGGCATCTGTGGAACGGCATGAGTACAAGTAAACAACAATTCAGGTGAACAATTTGTTTTAATGGATAGTTCACCCAAAAATGTTGTGCACAGAGACCAATGGCCAAGTCAGGATATTCACTGAATAATATGTTCAATTTCAGTTTGTTTCTCACCAAACCTAATCGCAGAACACTTGTAATAAACGGCATGGGACCACTCTTTTTTAAAAGTTTGATTTGATCGCCATACACTGCCATTATATGGACAAGCACGCACAATACTTTTTTTTTTAAATCTCCTTTTGTGGTCTGAACAAGAAAGAAGGGCATACTGCATTAGAACAACACAAGGGTGAGTAAATGATGACTCAACTTTCATTTTTGGGTGAACTGCACCACACAGAAATGTAACACTGGGTAATTTTTCTCAATAAATAAATGACAAAGAAAATATTTTTATCTCATTTGTTTGATTAGGTTCTCTTTGTCTACTTTCAGGAAAATCTGATGATGAATTGGGTCATATTTATGCAGAAATATAGAAAATTGTAAAGGGTTCACAAACTTTCAAGCAGCACTGTATATGCCCTCCAAAAGTATTGGAACAGTAATGACAAAACTGCTTTGTCTGCTGTGGAGTCTAGACATCTGCAAATGATTAATATGAGACAAAACTTCTCGGGTTACACATGTAACCATGGTTCCCCGAGAGGGAACGAGATGCTGCGCCCTCTAGGGGCCACATTGGGGAATGCAGCTGGCATGATCGGTGTCTGAAGCACATGTGAAACAACGCAAATCTATTGGCCCACCTGGCCCATGACGCCATAGGCGGGATGCCCGGAAGTATAAAAGTGCACCTGCTGAATTCGTCATCCACTTAGCTGTCTGATGGAGACGTAGACAGGCAGGCCGAAGGCATGGCAAGGGGGTGCAGCGTCTCATTCCCTCTCGAGGAACCATGGTTACATGCATAACCCGAGACGTTCCCCCTCTAGGGAACTCAACGCTGCGCCCCCTAGGGGGCACATTGGGGAATGAAATCCAACCCCGCTGTGCCGAGGCACATGCCTGTTCACCTGCTGGAAGAGCACCAAGGAAGCAACAGACATAAACAAAACCTTTCCTCAGAAAGGGGCCATGCCACTGACGCCACGGGCTGCTCACGCAACTTGAACAAAAACGGGGGAACCCGAATAGATCAAGGGGAACATCCCATTCAAGTTAAGAGCACAGTTATCCTCAGATAGCTATGCTATGTGAGCAGAACTAGCCTGAATACACAAGACCACTGAGGGAGGCCAACTAGAAAGCCTCCAGAGGAGCTCAAGACATGCTACTTAAATCCCAGGTAAAGAGAGTAGCTGCTGAGCTAGAACACAGCTATCCTCAGATAGCTATGTCCCTAAGGTCTTATAAAGGCTTGTGGACCAGAATAACATAGCCAAGATAGTGCCCAGACCACAGAGAGTGGGCTATCTACTTACTTACCTAGCAGGGGAGATAGCACTGTCTAGGCAAGGGCTCAAAGGGACCGCTACTTAAAAACCCTTGGAAGGGGAGCAGTCACTGAGCTAGCACACATATATCCTCAGATAGCTATGTCCCTGGGAAGGGCTACCAGAAGGGGGACCGACTGAAACTACTCAGACCACAAAGAGTGGGCTGTCTACTTACGACCCAAAGAGGGGAGACAGCTCTGTCTAGGTAAGGGCTCAAGAGACCACTACTTAAAACCCTAAGCAGGGGAGCGATCACTGAGCTAGCACATAGCTATCCTCAGAGCTATCCTAGCTATCCTAGGAAAGGGGCCTACTCCATGTGAGGGCTCACCGCAATTGCAGTAGAACACAGCTAGCCACAGATAGCTGTATTCAAGTAATCCCGACCTGCCAAAAACAATGGCTGGAATATAACCACCCTCAGAAGGCTATATTAAGGAGGTCTCCAGTGTCCGTGTCCATGTC
Source organism: Sinocyclocheilus grahami (assembly GCF_001515645.1). Lineage (NCBI taxonomy): Eukaryota > Metazoa > Chordata > Actinopteri > Cypriniformes > Cyprinidae > Sinocyclocheilus > Sinocyclocheilus grahami. Next base: position 73,949 of record NW_015506663.1, on the reverse strand, counting down.
AGTCCCACAGTAGGCTAGCAAAGCACCGTGCTATTGATCTCACAAGATCTCACAAGAGGGAGATCCAGACCATCAGTAAATTATTTGTTAAAGAGCGAACACAAACATCATAGTCCGAGACCAAGCCTGATGTAAGCAGTAGCCATAGCACTAGAGGGCTGGACACAGCTATCCTCGAATAGCAGTTCTCTCAGATAAGGCTGAAGATTGCCCAGGCCACGGAAGTGCGCCATCTATTTAAAACCCCGAAGGGGAGACAGCACAGTCCAGGCAAGGGGCTCACAAAGACCACAATCTAAAAACCCTAAAAGGGAAGCGGTCTCTGCGCTGGAACACAGCTATCCTTGAATAGCAGATTCCTAAATAAAAGCTTCAACACTTACTTGATAACTTGTGCCAAGGGGAATCCAACCTAGTTATTAGAATATACCCTAGAATATAGCTTCACTCAGACCGCCATATTCCAGAGCAAAAAGATATTCCCCATAACCACTCTAGGTGCTGAAAACCCTGGGAGAGAAAACTCACAAGCCTCTCTCTACAGAATATTGAAATATATTCACGACCAGCGAGGCTCTCCACACACAATAACATGCATATTAGAGAGGCACGACCGAGCTGAATATAGCTCAGCCCACGATTTCGCAGGATCAGGGCTGAAACGACTCTGTGCACACACTTCATCATCATAACAACCCAAAGTATCTGTGACATCTGACGACCCGTATAGAGAGGGTGTGCGGATGCCGCAGATCAAAGCAATAACCGCGAGGTGAGATAAACTGTGCCGCGGCAACGGTGGAACTGGGCCACGAGACACAAATGCTCTGTTCCGTATTCCTCGGGAATAGGAACAAACGTGAGCAGAGCCTAGACATCGTGACTCATCATAATGATCGCGTAACTCTGAATGTGCATGCTCTTCGCCGAGACAATCGCAAAAGCAGAACCCTTGAGTGTTAGAATACAAACACGGAGGCACACATTCCCTAAGGCGCTGCTTGACTCGAGTGCCATCCGTGGGATCCGATAACCCAAAAAGGGCAGCTCAACCCCACGAATCCCGCGATCCGAGTCTTCACCGAGCCTCGGCAACAGCAGGACCCGAAACGCAAGACGCAAACGCTTGTCACTCATCTCTAGAGAAGAGGGACAAACGCGAATAGAACTTCTCATTAGATAACACTCACAATGAGCGTGTTCAGAGCCTTCGAGCACTGAACACGCAAGCTCCTGACCAAAACAGATGACAGAAAGATCGTGCGTGTCCTCAAGTGCCAGAAACCTCTGGAACGGAGGCACACACTTCCACACCGCTCACCTGCCCTGCATTCCCCAATGTGCTCTCTAGGGGGCACAGCATTGAGTTCCCTAGAGGGGGAACTACAGAATGTCACTTTTTTATTATTATTGGGTGACTCAACACTTTGATGTTTTACCAACTAAGAAGATCAGCATTTTTAGAGTTTCATCCCCTATCTGATGTGAGCATAAGTATTGGGACAATTGACTCACAGGTGTTTGTGATCAGCTGTGTGCTGTTGCATTAATTGTTCAGATATTAAATGCAGGGAATGTGCTGTATCAGTTATAGCCATTGCTTCTGCATTCTGAGTCTTGCATTTAACGACACACACAAACCAGGATGAAGACGAGGGCGCTGACTTTGAGAGGCAAACAAGCAATTTGGATGCTAAAAGAAAAGAGGAACTCAATTAGAGCTAGATATGCTAGAAAAGCTGGAGTGATGATCGGACAATCTACTGTCCGCAGGAGACTTACACAGCAGAATTAAAGAGGCTACACAGCAAGATGCAAACCTCAGATCCGCAGCAAACATAGAAAGGTAAGATTAGAGTTTGCAAAAAAGCACAAAGTTGAGCCAGTAGAGTTCTGGAACAGTTTTATGGACAGATGAGACAAATGAGACAGATGAGACAAAGATTATCTATTATTTAAAGGGGTCATATGATGCAATTTCAAATTTTCCTTTTTCTTTGGAGTGTTACAGACCGATGAGCTTTGTAAAAATCGATGCGTTTCAGAAAGGCGGGGCATAGAGGAGAAACAATAATGTACAGTATGTGGAAAATGTTTTTTTAACCTTAAACCACATAAACACATTTCATTACACCAAATACACAAAACAATGTTCTTTTTAGCAGCATCATATGACCCCTTTAAGTGATGGGAAAGTGTGGAGAAAAAAAAAAGAACTGCAAATGATCCTAAGCATACAACCTCGTCTATGAAGCGTGGTGGAGGTGGGCAATCTCTGCATGCATGGTTGTCTCTGGAACAGACTCTCTCAACTTTATTAATGACTTAGCGAACGATGGTGATAGCAGAATGAATACAGAAGTGTACAAAAACATCTTGGCTACCAATGTTCAAGAAAATGCCACAAGACTCATCAGAAAGTGCTTCATATTGCAACAGGGCAGTGACCCAAAACACCCTGCTAGCTCAGTTAAGGAGTTTATCAGGGCAAATACATTAGATTGGCCAAGACAATCTCCAGATTTAAATCCTATTGAACATGAATTTCAGCAGCTAAAGAGGAGACTAAAGGCAGAAACTCCCCAAACCAAGCAACAGTTGAAATGGGCTGTATTAAAGGCTGGGAAAAGCATTTCAATGGATGAAACCAAGAGTCTGATGATGTCTATGGGTCGCAGACTCACTGCTGTGATTGAATGCAAGGGATTCACAACTAAATATTAGCTTTTAAACTTTTACAGTTGCTTTAGGCTGAACTGTCCCAATACTTATGCTCACATCAGATTAGGGAATGAAACTCTAAAAGTGCTGTCCTTTTTATTTGGTAAAACAAATACAAAGTGTTGAAACAGCTAATAAAACAAATGTGACATTCTGTAGTTTTCATCTTTTAATCATATTTGCAGATGTCTCCACTCCACAGCAGACAAAGCAATTTTGTCATTATTTTTCCAATACTTATGGTGGCCACTGTATATATATATTAAATATATAGATTTTCAAATAGTTGTATCTCAGCCAAATATTGTCCTATGCCAGAAACATGTTAATCACTGCAATAATGATCCAGTTCTTTTTCTTATTTAAATCCATATATGATGTCTTGGTTTCACGGTTCTATTCTGTCGGGATTGCATAATATTCTTCTGAGTTTAGTATGCTTGAAATAATTAGCCTAAAGCATGTATAAATCTCACGACATTATATCGACATTCAAGCATATATTATAACTAATCCTGACCCATTAAAATTATGAAACTAAGAAATCATTTATTTCCAAGACCACATTGTATACAATATACGTTATTCACAATCTTTGCCTTAATCTACAGTAAGCAGAGCAACTATGAAATGTGCAAGACCAACAATATATACTACTACTAATGGGTTTTATAATACTGTGCATATTTGTAGATTTTAAGATGATGGCGACAGGAGCATATGTGAGTGAATGAG
>NW_015506663.1:55354-70475 GCF_001515645.1 Sinocyclocheilus grahami | reverse complement strand
TTTATGATAGATATGTCCAGAAACAAACGTCCAGGGTGCGAGCGGTCAGGCTTCTCAAATAAGTATCAGTGGATCAGGTGTGTGTGAGAAGGGAGCTGCTAGCCGGTGATTTCCCCAGCACATCGCAAAAAGTGCTCAAGTTTCCACATAGAGTGTGATAATGCACAGCTGCACCAAAACAGACACGTATCATGATATAATCAAGCTAAGTGCCATCATTTAGAAGAAGTTCTTTAATATATCTCTTAATTAGAGCTAACTAGTCTCATCATCACCAAGACAGTACAAATATGTTCATATTTAATTCATAAGCTGGTTCTTGTTAGGCTCAGCCATTGCTCTTACCGGAAATACGTTTACCCAGCGTGGGTCAATCCGGAAGTGTGAAATTGGCCTATGCTCAACAAATTACAGAATAACAAACAAATAAAAAAATCTTCCACCAAGTAATGTAACACTGCTAGTTCGCTATAACCATGTTGTTTATGGCTGACAACTTGGTGCATATATATATATATAGACTCTGTACTGTATGTATATGTTCATTTACATAACCATTGTCTTATAATACAATTTTGTTGTCTCCTTTAGTGTCATTTCAATTTGCATGCAGGCTGAGCTTTTCTTGGCATGTCATGTTAGTGAAAGCCTTGCTCCAAACCATAAAGTATGGGTTTATGTTCTCACAACGCTAACATCTAAAATGATTGTGCATATATCTCAAAGTACTTGTAGTTATTCACAGTTAAATGAAAATGTAGCTCTTGATGTTAAGTCTCAGCAGGCATCTGAAGGCATTAACACTGGTGGGGAAAGGCTGCTTGACGAGAAACAAAGACACACGCTCTGCTCTGGGTCAGCAGAGTCTTCTCCAGTAGCTCAGGATGGTGATGCTCTGGACAGAGAGGGCTGGCAGCTGCTGCTCGACGACATCTGGACCCTTCTGTACAAACAAACTCCTGTCTAACTTTGACTATTCTTTAGGTGCAGGAGCGCTGCAGCTGTCTCAGGAACGAGTCCAGCCACCTGCTACATCAGTACTGGCCCTCAGATGCTCATTCAATTAATGCTCCCCATGAGAACGGCTCCTGACTGTGGCGCGGCGCTCCAAAAACACTTTCGTCCATCACAGGAGATGGTGTCCAAAGCCCAAAGCTCATCTGTATTGTAGTGTGGAGCTAAAAACTGACACGTTTAATGGGCTGGCAGCTGCTGCTCGACGACATCTGGACCCTTCTGTACAAACAAACTCCTGTCTAACTTTGACTATTCTTTAGGTGCAGGAGCGCTGCAGCTGTCTCAGGAACGAGTCCAGCCACCTGCTACATCAGTACTGGCCCTCAGATGCTCATTCAATTAATGCTCCCCATGAGAACGGCTCCTGACTGTGGCGCGGCGCTCCAAAAACACTTTCGTCCATCACAGGAGATGGTGTCCAAAGCCTGCTGGGCTTCAGCTCATCTGTATTGTAGTGTGGAGCTAAAAACTGACACGTTTAATTTTTTGGCAGATATAAAACTCACAGCCGAAGTATTGATGACTCAGGTTGTGCTACACATATCTGTGTCCAATCAAATGCTCCTCCTCGTGGCAGCACATCATGATTCATGGCTGTCAATTAAACACTCGTGCTGTTGAGATAGGAAGCTCACTTGGTGGGAGATCCGATCAATTCAATGCTGACTAGATAGGCAGCTCAGTAGGTTCAAATCGTGCTTATGATGCCCAAAACGCTGAGCATGTTGGGACGCTCACTGTGTTTTGAGATCAAATGTTTGGATACGCCAGACAGCTCCCTAAGCTTTTCAGACTGAATGCGTTCTAGGTAGGATGCTTACTAGGACACTGCTTTTCTAGTCCTGTTTCAGTCTCCTCTAAAGGTTCATGATTTATGAAGTGTGCTAATTAATGCAGTCCTGCAGTGTGTTGTGTAATACTGTACTTGCACGCAGCAGCGCAGGAGTTACTGTAGTTTGAATGCGCTCTTTATTCAGCATTCTTGACTAAAACAACTGTTGAATGAAACATTCTCCGTCTCTACAGCCACTGTGTGCGAGTCTGAAGAAAGATAGAGAACCACGGGTGAAGCACAGCAATGTGTCCTTTGTCTGACTGGCATAATCTCCTTAAATTTCACACCTCTGCTGTGCCTGAGGAAACCTTTCTATCTGTTCTCATCATTGTTGAGCGGCACATCTGTGTAAGGTGATCGTCATGCACTCCATTCTGACAGGCTAAGAATAGATGCGTTCATTTAGGAAAATAAGTATTACTGCACTCATGCATGCAGAGGGGTTTAATTAGATAACTGCATGTGTTATCTTGCACATTCTGAAAGGAGTCTTATACTGTAATAGTCCAAATGAATTCAATTAAAAGACAGAAGTGGTCGAGTTTAAGGAGCTTTCAGAGAAGAGCTGATGTTTGAGATATTGATGATGATGTTTCATTTCATTCTGTTGAACGTCTTTGTTAGCTAAACAATGCGAGAATTAAATAACACAATAATTCAATAAGCTTTCCCGTGGTAAGATCACTGTAATGCACAGGCGCATGTGGTTTAACAATACTATAAAAGACACCAATAAATAATTGTATTTATAATAATAAAAATAATTTCCGTTACATGTGGATGGCAGTGTATGTCAACCTCCACTGAAGATCATTGTCAGCGAAAAAAAAAAATTCTGTTTCAACAAGTCTAAAGACATTATTGAACTCCACCAATACTAATAGGCCACAGTGCAAACATGTCTGGCTCTGCCTACAGAAAATCCATATTTTTCCACCAAAGCATGAAGAAATAGTTGGGTCTCAATAACTGGATCAATGCGAGGAAGCTGATGGCCTTTTGAAAGCAAGCGCCGCTCGTTCAGCTCCTGATGGAGCGACTGAACAGACTGAAGGGCAATCTTTCTGAGAAACAAATCAATAGCTATAATTGCTGATACTGTTTGGGAGATTTTAATTAGAGGTCATTCATTTCTCACCAAACAACCAAAGCATTTCGAGAATAAAGTAAGCTTAACGTCATTAGCATTGACAGCACTGAGACTACTGCTGTATTGAACTCTGTCATATCTAGTTTGGTTATTTAAAAGCGAAATAACTGTAGACTTCGAGTCTGAAGCAGCTGGGTAGACAGATGCACACAGATGTTTTAAGGTCACATTTGAATGTTTGGTATGTATGTGCTTGAATTGAACTGCTTTTGAATTGATTAGCACATTAGGATGTGATCAGATGTGATATTGGCCTGAGAGGTTAGAGAACCGCTGCTGAGGACGCAGCCAATAACAGAACAGGATCAGCGTGACTATATGTGATAGAGTTTCAGCTATTGTTCCTCAGCCTGTATCTCGCTCTGTTGGCTGACACGTCAGACTCATTGTGTTGCATCTTTGCATGACTGTGCCAAACGTGCTCATTTCTCCAGTGCTGAAGAGGTCATTCCACTGGAAACCATTGACTTACACAACAATGCATGGTGGGAAATTCACAGAGCTTCAGCCAGCAGGGAAATGAACAGACTAACATTTCCTAGCCGCTTATTCTGTACGCACATGGTTAGAATGGACCAACAAAAATGTGAATCTTCAGAACTGAGTGATGCCTTGATTCGTGATATTATAGTATCATCAGACTATAACCAGATTCATGGCGATTCATCTGTAATGCAACCCTACTTCATCAAATCAAAACAGATGTGTGTTAGAAGTTACCTTCAGCCAAAGCTAAAATGCAGAAGCTGAAGTCCCTCGCACAATTATATGAATGAAGTAATCATAAGCATCTGACATTAATATGTGACATTAATAACGGCTATTTTAATCTCTTTTGATGGAGCTACAGTTCATTCATTATTTAAAGTTAATTGTCCATTATTCACTATTAAACATTTGATTTGTCAGTATTTAGTAGTACAAATCATATTTTATAGATTGTTTTTCTACATAGCTCTGGACACGTTGAACACATTCATGCAGAAATATTCCTTCATACATACATCCACAGGTAAAACAAGAAGAAAGCCATGTGTTTCATAATCTTTCATGATGATAATAAGTGATTTGCAGCTGCTTGTGGTTGAAGATTATCTGTATTGTTCTGAGCTTTGTGTGGGCCTGAATACATCATCTGCTTTCAAATGGCAGATCAGCTGTTTCATAAAGCTGTGCAATTACGAGTAATGCCAGTGGTGGTATATAACTCAAAGCAAGCCAGCATGCTGTCCTTTTTGAGGCGATACAAAAACTAGTAGATGAGATAAGATGTTAGAACTTCATATGAATGAAGAATTGTTCCAGCAAATGACTGATTTATTGCGTGCAGGTTCCTCCTGATCTTGACGCTTTTCACTTGCTCCATTCTGCACCATTATTTGCATCAGGGGCAGTTGTGGCCTAATGGTTAGAGGGTCGGACTTGTACCCGAAGGTTGCGGGTCCAGAACCGGCAGGAAGTGTAACCCACGACTGAAGTGAGACCCTTGAGCAAGACACCGAACCCCACAATGAAAATGGCTGCCCCTGCTCCGGGGGTGTGTGTGTGTGTGTGCGCACTTGGATGGGTTAAATGCAGAGCACAGATGTCACATCGTGTCACTTTCATCAAATGAGCTGATAAATGCTTATCAAGTGTACGTTTGTCAGTCACGTGCATATTCACTGTTCACATGAAGGGTCTGCAGTCTTCCCAGCTCAAGAACACATCGCTGCACTTTATGTAACGTTATATAAGAAGTATTTATGCTTTTCTTTAAAGTAAATTCATTAAATGCAAAAAAATAATAAAAGATAGTTCCTGACAGTGACAGTAGATGGAAGGAAAACAGAAAGCAGGAACTGTTCTCATCCGCTGTGTCGTTTATTTTTTAGCACCATATATGATATTTTCTCACACCCATAGTGATTATCTTTTGGCTGAGAAAATGTCTGTTTTTCATCTTTTAGTTTAAAACGGAACGATTCGCAGTGCAGCACGACTTTGCAAGCCTCATTACAGCATAAACTGATGGACACACAGTACCAAACCTGACAGAGAAAACTAATAATACAGCAATACTCCTTCCGCACTTCAGAAACTGTGGGCTTCCACACAGAAACACATCAAGGTTTCGCTCGCATGAGAAAAGTTTCTTTGGCCTCAAAATAAAAGGTGAATGATGCAACACAACGCCAGCAGGGGTCACTCGTACTAACAAACCGTTCATTTTGCGGAAATACATTACATTATACATGGAACAGTTTTGACGCTATATTATAGATTGTTTATGTTGCTAAGGGTTTTGCGCTGTGATACACAGAGCTGCTGGGTGAAGCCGTCAGACCCATGCTTTACCGTGAATAAAACACAGTTTAGCTGTTGACCAATCAGAATCCAGGACTGGAACTAACCGTTTTATATAGCACATTACAAATGCTCAATCTAAAAGTCAGAACAGTGCAGTTTACTGTAATTCACTACTGTTCAGCTATAATATAAACATACCTCACAACTGGGAAATCTAAATGAATTAAAAGATCAGACAAAAATAAACCGCACAGACAAATGGTGTTTTAGCGCTCGTTAATGATGAGATGCATTAGCGTTGCCCACTTATTCAGTGGTGTTGGTTCTAATATAAAAAGCCTTCGTTAAAGTGCTAAAAGTTATGAACCAAACCAACCAGCTACAAGGAAAATCACAACATTACAAACTTTGATTTAAGCAAAAAGTGAAGTTGTGAAAAGTACAATTTGAAACTTAAGACAAAAAGACAATGTAATTTTATTTCATGGTAACGATATATATCACAATATAGTTATTTTTGCTTTAAATAAGGTCTTTATTATATCCAAATTTTTGATACCATATGAATTTCATAATTCTTGTCACCAGTGTCAGTATCATAAAAAAAAACTAGCATAATTACTAGCATACATTTTAAAAAAACAAGCTCACTGAAGACAAGTAAACATTCAGCAATTGAAAAAAAAAGAAAAGAAACTAATTACAAGCAATATAAAAAAATACAGTAGAACACTGCTAGCATAATTACTAGCATACATTTTAAAAAAACAAGCTCACTGAAGACAAGTAAACATTCAGCAATTGAAAAAAAAGAAAAGAAACTAATTACAAGCAATATAAAAAAATACAGTAGAACACTGCATATTCTTCACTGTGTTAATTATATTTCTTCTTATTAAAGTTACAAAAGTGATTTAGCCTAGAGCAGTGAGAGATTTTCTCTTTGTTGTTGTTTGATTAACATGAATGACAGACAGCAGGAATATTAGACTGCTGTCACTTTAAGAGCTGCCCGGATCTGAATATACTGTAGCACCTGTCTTCTTTCTCAGATGTTTGCTTTCACTTAAAGGTGACATCGGATGAAATTTCCACTTTTGTAGTTTTTTTTTTGCATTTAGTTAGGTCTGCCAGCTCAGAAAAGCTGAAAAGAAAACATGCAGCCAGTTTGTTATAAACTGAGTTTAAAAATGTGTCATCCAGCGACCTGCTTCAATTTGGTGACGGTTTTGACGTAACTAGCTAGTTATTTGAATATGACCGCCTCCGAGCAAAATATGGAGTCCGCCCACTTCCCACCCCTTTTTGTAAACAGATAGCAAAGCGGCTAACGAAGGTGCCTTTCGTTTTTCTGGGTTTGAACAATGAAGTAATCCTGGCATGCAACCTGTTCTGTGCTCGGTTGCTCACAGGCGTCCTATCACAGAATCCCAGCTTCAGATGAAACAAAAGCAAAATGGCTTAATTTTATATATGAAGGGACTGCCCCAGAAAGAGTGGGCAAAAACTAGCTTGTGTGAGCGAAACATTTTTTGCCGGACTGCTTTTCAAACCTCGGTCAATATGAAGCTGGACTCGCATCGAAATTGCATTTAAAGGATGGAGCTGTATCTACAATTCATCCGAAAGATGTAAGTTATTTGTACGTTATTTGTTTGATAGCTTAGGTCTGAAAGATGATTTTGCTGTTATCAGCACTCTAAATTGCCGTAAGACGTGAAACCTAGCATATGGAAAAGAGGGTGAACCATATAAACATTTATTTTAAAAAACAGTCGAGTCACAAGGCAAAGATAGCACAGTTTGTCTGTATGAATGTTAGTGAATGCGTTAGTATGTTTAGCTGGGGGAAAGCTATCAGTAATATTTTCTCCATTTGCTGTTTGACAGAAAATTGGCTACTCCAAGGCTAGCAATAGTGTTAGCATTGCCCCAGATAAACATACTAACACAAGCACATATACTAACATTCATAAAGACAAGCTATGCTATCTTCGCTCTGTGAGTCAGTTAAACACTGCTGTAAAATGAATGGGCGGGGTGAGCAGTAGCTCATTAGCATTTAAAGAGACAAGCACCAAAACAGGTCGCTGTGAACAGAGCTGGTTTTGACAAAGTAAAAGGGCGTTTTTTCACAACCGCTGAGGAATTTTAATCAAAAAAAGTTACAGACATTTCAGAAATATCCTAAAGAAACATGACAACTTGTGTGAAATGTGCATCCGATGTCACCTTTAAGACCTACATTACTGTGTTTACGAGGATACTTGCAAAGACGGGCATTTTGACACATACAAGTGTAAGTATTTAACCGTTCAAGGTCTATAAAGCGGCAAAAATAACTCGGTTCAATACTCCCGCACTCTTTGAGCACCGTCTACACGCAAATGAGTTCTCTTTAACTGCTGATTGTGTTTCAATGGCTTAAAACCACTCGTTTTTAAACCGCAATGCTTAAAATTGCGTGCAAACGATAAGTCACGTGAGCGTGTAACCGCGAAACTCTACCGGTTGACAAATGTCTTCTAGTTAATCGTTCTATCTACTGATATATCGCCCACCCCTAATGGAAACAATATATTTTATAAGTTTTTCGCAAAATATATAACAGGGAAATTGGCTCGATCAAACATCATTCGCTGTGCTTCATGGAAGAGGGCATTCCCTGCAGGCTCATTTTCTGCACAGCGTTGTGGGTTATATAGTTTTTCACCACATATTTCACAGTTATCACACAGATGCAGCAGATTTCATGGCTAGAGCTATCTCAGTGTAGTTCAGATATGATCTGGATTGATGCACAAGCGCAGGAGCACCATGTATGTCCAGCGTTTAGTTGTGTGTGGATGTTGGGTCATAGAGATCATGAGCAAACATTGTGGGAAAAGGCTGATCATTGCTGTTCATCTTTGGGATTTCATACATCCACTCAAGAGCTCTGGCAAATCTCTGCTTATTTTTCATAGTGTGGCTCATTCCTGCTCTGTTTGTACACCCACACCATCCTCAAGACATCCCATAATCAGCTACAAGCAGTCAGAGCTCAGAACCACTTTATATGAGGTGTCTGTCACTGATATCTTGCATAAAACTGATACAGTATTTGTATTGTGAACATACATTTCACATTCTACTTAAAGTTCCTGCATGTAATTGCATTGTTGACTGCAGCCCAACCCTAAACCTACTCATATCTCAGCTTTAACTGCAGTAGATGTGCATCTAGAAAGTACACAATGACACACAGCAGCAAATGCTTAAAATGTGTCTTTGGTGACATTTCTGGAAAAAAGTTAGTACTTTGCTCCTTGCAAGTTTCGCAAAACACTTTCACAGTGAAATGTCCAGTGAGTGCCACTAAAAGTGTATTCAGTTTTCTAGAAAACAGATGAAAGTCAATCTGGGAACATGTTATTGCATTGGTTGGTGTATGTATTGCAGCAGATCAGAAATGAATGTCGAGTGAGTTAAAACTCTTTTACATTTGAAAATAATGTAGCACCTACAGTACAATAAACTCTACACAAAACCTATAATGGTAACTCTTTCCTGACATTTAAAAACAATAAAAAGGTTGCCAAAAATTGATTCTTCTTCACTGTGTTTTGATCTAGACATGCAGTACTCTTTTAAGGAATGTGTAATAGCGCCTCCTACCATACAACAGTGAAAACACAGCAAGCTGAAAAATTCCATCAATGGCGGGGAAAGGGCAAACGTGGGATAAAAACTAATTTACTGAAACAACCATGTTATTTTTGCTTCTATAAGTCGCTGAGCTTTTTTTTCATGACTCCTGTTTAACAGGACTCGTACCCGAGCGCTTCACATCACAAGTGTAATGCTGTACCGGGTGCGCTACTGAGCAAGTTTACTACATCAGAAAAGCCACACGTATGGAGCTGGTTATATGATGCTGACGTCAAAATGTATTAGTTTACAAATCATGCACTATGATAAAAGTGTTTTGAGCTCATAACATAGTACTGTGTGAGGAACCACATGAAAACAACTCTTCATTAATCGATAATCTGTCCCTGTAATCATGATTTGTGTGAAAATGAACAAAAGTTATTGGTGTTTTACTGCGACTAGTGTTCATTTCAGCTGGAAACTGCAGTGAATCCTATATATAGCTACACATTTGGAGTTTTGCAGAAATGAGCCAATGAGCCTACTGTAGGTTGCCTAATACAAAGTGCAGTACTTTGAGTGATTCCCAACAGTTTGCTCTTCCCACTTCTACTTCTTGAGTCAAAATAAGTCAAAGTGGTCCAGTGTGCTTTTCTCAGAATGATGTTGCCATTACACAAATTGTAATTCTGACTCCTGTTTTATAATGTTGTGCTGAAACAACCACCATTAATCATTAAGGGCTTTCATGTTGAATGTAAATGTGATGCTAACAGACCAAATTACATCTGAAAAGCAACTGACAACAAATTAGCAAAAATCGCTCAAATACAGTAAAGTGTGAATCACCTCTCAGTTGGTATTTACATACTAAAGCAAGTGTGCTGCATACTAATCATTTGGCATTTAAATGATTTCTGCTTTGATTACATTTGGCTACATGGCACAAAAGAACAGCTGAACAACTCTCTTGGTAATATTAAATATAACCTAGCAGAACACCGTACTGTACTGCCAATATAGATGAAGCAGGGTATTAAAGGACGTGCTCATCAAGTCAGATTGAGATACGATGTACTTCATTATGCATTATGAAAATAAGCACTTCATTTCAGGAGGACAACAAACTTGCATACTGATATGTCAGATCTAAATATTTAATAAGCTTAAAATAGGCCAATCCACCATAATGGAAAAGTATCACAAAATATTCTAGAAATGCCAAGCTTGTTTGGACATGCACAAGTTAATGCCATGCTATAGAACAAACCAGAGCACATTACGCGGTGAATATTTCTCACATCTTGATCCATCAGTGGCTCATGCTGTCACACTATACAGTTCACAATGGCAACCTGCCATCAAACAAACTTTACAGGCTTTTCAAATAAGGAGCAGAGCAATTATGAAATACAGTAATTCATGACACAGCAAAAAGTAGGAAAAGTTGCCACTATTTTTCTGGTGGCAAAACAATCTTTTGATGTTTCTTTTAGTAGCATGAAATATAATTTCTGTGCACTACAGCAGAGTTCCTGTAGCCAAAACAGTAGCTCGTGGCGCTCGCAACACCAAGGTCAAGGGTTCACTTCCCGGGAAATGCATGAACTGATGAAATGTTTACCATGAAATGCAACGCAAGCTGTTTTGGGTAAAAATGCTCTCTCTCTCTTGATTTCAGTTTGAAGACCAAGCAAAACCACAGAGAGCCGGGCGCGCCGTTCTCGACTCCGCCGCCTCTGTTCACTCTATCCCGGCCTCAGCGCACGCTAAGCCGGGGCTTCCCCTCACTCTAGCCCGCTGTGTGTTTCGTTGTGAAAGTGAAACTACTTTGTTTGGTCTTCCAAAAGAGGACACGACTACAAATCAGTGGTATTTACCACACTGTTCCAGAACAATCTTGTAGTCTTTGTAGTTTCTTTAGCTGTGTCTGAAATCGCTCACTCATTCACTAATACCTATATAGTGTACGGCAGTTGAGTGCACTATATCAGAAAGGAGCGAAGGAAACGAAGTGAGTGAATTAGACTAGAATATCAAAATTCTATGCCCAAACTCTGGAATAACCTACCTAACATTGTTCGGGAGGCAGACACACTCTTGCAGTTTAAATCTAGATTACAGACCCATCTCTTTAACCTGGCTTACACAGAACACACTAATACGCTTCTAATATTAAAATCCGTTAAAGGATTTTTAGGCTGCATTAATTAGGACAACCGGAACCGGGAACACTTCTCATAACACCTGATGTACTTGCTACACCGTTAGAAGAATGGCATCTACGCTAATATTAGTCTGTTTCTCTCTTATTCCGAGGTCACTGTAGCCACCAGATCCAGTCTGTATCCAGATCAGATGGTCACTGCAGTCACCCGGATCCAGTACGTATTCAGACCAGATGGTGGATCAGCACCTAGAAAGGACCTCCACAGCCCTGAAAGACAGCGGAGACCAGGACAACTAGATGAGCCCCAGATACAGATCCCCTGTAAAGACCTTGTCTCAGACGGCCACCGGGACAAGACGACAGGAACCAGATGAGTCCTCTGCACAATCTGACTTTGCTGCAGCCTGAAATTGAACTGCTGGTTTCGTCTGGTCAGAGGAGAACTGGCCCCCCGACTGAGCCTGGTTTCTCCCAAGGTTTTTTCTCCATTCTGTCACCGATGGAGTAATGGTTCATCTGGCTTGCTTAGTTGGGGACACTTCATTTCCAGCGATATCGTTGACATGATTGCAAAGATACTATTTAAACTGAACTGAGCTGGATGTTGACATCACTGAATTCAATGATGAACTGTCTTTAACTGAAAAATGAGTGTTTACTATTGTCACTTTGCATTATTGACACTATTTTCCTAATTAATGCTGTTCAGTTTGACACAATCTGTATTGTTAAAAGTGCTATATAAATAAAGGCGACTTGACTTGAATTCAGATGCTGAGGTAAAATGGCACATCGGAGAGCTGGAGCGGTCACACAAACATCGTTGTCACACCTGTACTTTTACCTTGTGTACCTTGTTTTATAAAATAATATTAACAATAACACTCACAATGACTTTATATTGTAATAATCATACATACCTCTGTCCCAGCTTTGTGGTTTCATCAATGGTATATTAATCATTTGGTTTTGTAATGCTTATTTTGTTCATAATCCTTAAATACTATTAAAATACTGGCAACAAAAATAAACAAATATTAACATCTGCTGATAATTGTATGCATTTATTGTTTTTAGTATCTTGAAACTCTCCCGAGCAGTGTTTTGCGCTCAGATAAAATGGCAATGCCCAGGTGCCCGTTCATTTTACATCAGACGAATACGCTACCTACAGGTGATTATCGAAAATATTATAATCATCCACCTCAGTAAATTAGTAAAACATTTAACCGAGTTAATGCTAATAATATATTTTAATATTAATAATGCATGAAATAAATGTTAAAGCAGAAATAAGAAAGATGCAAACTGAAGAATTCGGACAGCACTACAAAATGAACGACAGCAGATATAGTGCACTATATAGGGAATAGGCAGCGGTTTGGGACACGGCTCTTGATTACTGGGTCCTTGGATTATTTCCTATTTCCTGTGTTTGGTTCTTGTTTCCTTGCTTGCTTCCTGTGTTGTTGTTTGTTTCCATGGTGTCTGATTTAGTTCACCCGAGTCTCGTTTATTTCCCATGTTTTTCCATAAAGCCGTAATGTTTCTCGTGTTCTTTGTCAGGTCTTGTCCTTTGTTGGACCTATAGTCTGTGTTCTTTGTTTTCAGAGTTTTCTGAGATACTTCGTATTGTTTTGTACTTTATCTTATTTTCTAATAAATCATCTGCACCAGGGGCTGGTTGCATGAACTGCTTAGACTAGTCTTAATAACCTAGTCTTTTTATTTCTTCAAAAATTGTCATAACTTTAAGTAAAAAAAAAAAAAAAGGTAGACGGGTGTAATTTGGATCTGAAAAGTAAGACTGATAACCCCTTGGCTAACTGCTAGTTGGTCAAAGTCTTAACACAGTGGCTGTGTTCATGCAACTGAGCCCTGGATCTGACTTTCCTTTGTTTCTAAGTTCACCTGCATTACAGTTCTGTCGTCATTTACTCGCCCTCATGTCACTCCAAACACACACGACTTTTGCTCAACTTCAAAACACAAATAAAGATATTTATGGACATACATTTCAAATACATATTTTAGCACATCAAATATGGTCAACAGAAGTTCAAATGAAGTTTAACATGCCTTTATAAACGTTTTGAAGCATCAATGTTATGGTTCCATATTCTTTCAATGGAGGGACAGAAATCGCATTAATTCCAATAAAATATCTTCATTCGTAATCTTATGGGTTTGGAACAGCATTATCAGTACCACTGATTATGACAGTATTTTATTAAGAAATATTTCTATAGCATCTGTTCTCAGTGTAAACGCACACTGCATGGATACATGCTATTCTGAAGATGATAAAGGAATAATTCAAAGGTTTTATTTGCACCTCAAGGTTTATTCAAAGCTTCTCCACATGTTCATAGAGTACAGCTCCAGTTACAATCTTCACTTGCTCCCATCTAACGAGTCGATCAACACACATGACGAGATCTGCGTTATCTGCCCTTTCCCTTTTCCATGACCAACACCAAACCCATGGTGACGAACAGACGCGAGGAGGATCTGCTTAGGCTTCTGCTGTTGTAGGAAGAACTTTCAGGAAGAGGGTCTTGGTGTTCAGAGTGTGCAGAGAGGACGCCTCCAGCTCTGAAACACAACCATAATCAATCAGACACGGCCAACCACTCAACATTACTACGGATTACTCTTTTATGAGACACAGAATCACACACTGGATTTGCACGATGCTCTGAGGTGAATGTGAGCTACTGTATGCTATCTTCCTCTGGGATATGACCCACTTTCTTTAAGAAACCAACCAACAAACAAACTCTTTTCTGATCTGCTGGGCTTCAGACAAACAGCACGAGTCTGATGTTTGAAGGAGAAAAGGGTTGTGTCTCTGAGATGAGGAGAAATGGGCACCGTGTCTTTCATTTCCAGACGTTTTACTGTGGAAGAAGATGAGGAACCGAGGCCACAGGAAGCCTGCACTTGGCAGGGAATTTTTCTGTAGCTGAAATCCTGCAGGGTTTGTGCTCCAGACATGAATGATTCCTCAGATCATGTGTGCTGTGGCTTTACTAAGTGATCAGACGCACCATCTTGACATGCTGGACCAGAAAACAACTGAAAAAAAATGCCAAGAACACACACTGAAAGAGTAACTGGAGCCACATCTACAGACCACTGAGGCTCTTTTCACACCAGAACACCTTAGAATTGTGTCGCAGGAGCTTTGCACAGACAAACACCACTCAAGTTTTCCTCATGAACGCTCAGATCTCATCAGTTTTTATTCTGACATGTAACCCTGAGAGTTTCATTAGAGCGCTGTAGTAAATGTGGTGCTGCTTCTCACTTCTCACGCTGTCTGCGGCCGAAAGCTTAAGGCCGGGACACACAAAGCCGACTTCAAAGTACTAGGGGCGATGAAAGCCGACGGTGTAGTCGCCTCACATCGGCGGCGTCTGGAGCAAAAAGCTGCACTTGAACACAGCGCTCAGACTACAGCCGACTGCAGACTAGCTCGTGTGTGAGAGGAATGAACCATCTCTATATCAGCAGCTATCAATAGTACATATTCATCATTCAGAAGGAGAAACTGAAACAAGGAAATATGAGATATACACAGATATACGGAACAAACAAAGCAGCGCTTGCTTACCAATTTGAAAACTTTCTTCAGTTTAAGCAGCTCACACAGCAAAATATCCAGTGTTGTTTAGAGTTGTTTTTATGGTGTCAATTTATCAGAGTTAAAAAGTGTTGATTCTGGTGTTGATTTGAATGGCATTAACACTTGCAGTGTAAATCAGTGGTCCGAGTCAGTGTAATTACAGCGAGTTGACAATTGACACTGGTGACGAGTTGATCCAATTTCCGGTCCTTGCACATTATTTCCTTTTTGATTAATGGCGGACGACCACGAGGAGAGTATATTATTTTATAACCACTTAAATTGACCAATTTTCATGTTTAGTTTACGTTTCTCACCATTCAGAATAATATTAGTACATTTCTCAACATTGCTAGAGTGCTAACAGTATTTCTTTTCAGATAACGCGACAGACCACCG
>NW_015506663.1:47746-54713 GCF_001515645.1 Sinocyclocheilus grahami | reverse complement strand
AGCAAGCAAATTGAAGTAAGAATGGCATTGTTTGTTAGTTAGCCGTTTTAAACGTACGTTTTCTTATATTTTAGAATCTGGGGTAGATAACAGGGTCATTTCTGTGATTTGTGTAACTTGACTGTTTAATGCGTTAAACTAACGCAGCATCCATATCCCCTTCTTGGGGGCGCACGTTAATTGTGTTGCCAAAATAAGACATTGTAATGCATTTTTGTCTCCAGTATTTTAGTATAACTGTGCATCGTGAGCAGCAATCAGTAACGCGTGTTAAAAAGTGTTAATTTTCTCACTGTGAGTGTCAATTTAACACTTTCAAATTTGCTGTGCATGTTATGAAAATATAACGTAACATTAGAACAGGCTTCTGTCTGTGCCGCTCTGTTTCATCACTTTGTCACTGGTTAGGGGTTATTTACTGCTGAAGGTCTGGAGATCAGGAGTGAAGGTGTCACTAAGTGTGAGTGCATGTCACTAAATCAACCCTCCAAACACACACACACTCGCTCAACTCACTCACGCACGCACGCACGCACGCACATACACAATCACGCACACACACTCACTCACTCACTCGCACACTCACTTATACACACAATCACGCACACTTGCACAATCACACACACACAATCACACACTCGCACAATCACACACACTCACTCGCACAATCACACACACAATCACACACACTCACTCGCACAATCACACACACTCACTCGCACAATCCCACACACACACTCGCTCAATCACAATCACGCACATGCACACATACACACACACAATCACACATACAATCTCACACACACACACACACACACACACACAGCATCATTCTGCATCATTCACTACTGGATATAAACTCAAGCAGCAAACCGGAATTGTGCTTGCTTAGGTTGATCCGAGTAAGTGTGTGTGTGAGTGAGTGAGTGAGTGTGTGAGTGTGTGAATGAGTGTGTGTGTGTGTGTGAATGAGTGTGTGTGAGTGTGTGAGTGAGTGTGTGTGTGTGTGTGAGTGTGTGTGAGTGCGAGTGTGTGTGAGTGAGAGAGAGAGTGAGTGTGAATGAGTGTGTGTGAATGAGTGTGTGTGAGTGAGTGAGTGAGTGAGTGAGTGTGTGTGAGTGTGTGTGAGTGCGAGTGTGTGTGAGTGAGAGAGAGAGTGAGTGTGAATGAGTGTGTGTGAATGAGTGTGTGTGAGTGAGTGAGTGAGTGAGTGAGTGAGTGAGTGAGTGAGTGAGTGAGTGAGTGAGTGAGTGAGTGAGTGAATACATTACTTTCCATAACTTAGTAATGCAGTTAGTTACTTTTTTTTAGGGAGTAACGCAATATTGTAATGCATTACTTTTAAAAGTAACTTTCCTCAACACTGGAGAATGATCATTTCTTCTTATCATCTGTACAAAGAGTCACGTGATCAATGACATTCATTTACTTCTATCTGATTACAAAAACGTCTAGCAGTACAGCACCTTTTTTTTAATTCACGGGTTTTAATTGAAAAATATCCCAATTTTTCAATGTTGTCTCAGACGTTTGGACCCTAATTTGCATCTCTATGCAATATATCGGTATATTAGGCACTGAAAACCCCATATCAGGACCGCTAGTATAACCGCTGAGGCATTCTGGTAGTTTTTGTGATCTCTTTAATGAGTCAGATCTCACCTGTCTTGCCATTGAATATGCTCACAGCTGCACCGTTGATTCCAAAAACACTACAGCAAACCGTCTTGAGCCGCTCCACGTCCAGTGTGTCATCACCCTTTGGGTTCTCCAGCAGAACGACACCCTCTGAGAGAAGCATGAATGGAGAAGAGCAAACACGGCTCTGAATTAGAACAGCGCCAACGTGTGTTTACAGCGCACACAGCGGAGCAGACACACACTCCTCTCATCGCTGAACTAGAAACAAAGGTACGTCGATGCTTACAAATGCACTGGCTCATAAAAGGTCATTTGTAATTGTGTCGTAACTGAAGCGGGTGACGTACCTTGCCGTTTGTCCTTGAGCGTGACTCTGAGGTTGACGTAAGCGCAGACTGCGGTGGTCAGAGGGGCTCTGGAGACGACGGCCCCTCGCACGATAGTGAAGTCCAGATCCGAGCCCTTCAGCTATCACACAACACAAACAATTACAACCCTGATCCGGTCTGCAACATAACCTTCTGAAACAGTTCTAGAGTGCTCTATTCTTGAAGGGATTGTTCAGCCAAAACTGAAAATGTGCTGTTAATTTACTCATCCTCAAGCCATCCAAGATGTAGGTTTTATTTCAGTAGAACAGTAAAGACGATTTTTAGCTGAAACCATGGTGATCCATAAAATTAAACAACCCATGGCTCCTGACGATATATTGAGGTCTTCTGAAGCGAAACGATCGGTCTGTGCAAGAAACTGAACATTATTTACAACATTACCACCTGTAATCCTCATGTAAACAGATGTCTGATTCTTTTCCGTGAACTGGTTCTTTCGGACAGTTTGTTTCAAATTAACTGGTTCGTTTATCTAATCATGCAATTACGTAACGTGCATATGCACAACTCTACCAACCTGGTATTGATTTAATATCATAAAGATGTTGCTATCAGAGCATCAGCAGAACAAACGGCGCAGTATCAGCCTGAGAGTCATCTCTACACACACTCAGACCGATCCCTGAGTTCAGCATGCATCAGTGTCACCTGCGTTTTCTCCTGGACGATCACACTGGCATTCTGGGCCACTGGATAGGGCTTGAGAGGAGCTTTAGTCGTGGCACAGATGACTAAATCCAGGTATTCCCCCGCTGGCTGACTGCTGTAATACACCGTGATCTCATCCGACGGGACCAGATGACCCTGAGACCACACGTTTGACACATTAAAGACACATATGCAGGAATACAGTCACCCAACCAAACACACTCAACATTATTAAACATTACAGGCACAAATCTCATGCTTTCAAATGTGAGACCTAAACGATAAATCTAACAGACTATAACATACAAGTGATCTGCGTGATTTGACCCCGTCTCTACTATTTGATTTCTGTTTTCTATGTGAATATGTGTTAAACTGTGCTGTATTTCTGTGATGCTCAGCTGTATTTTCAGCATCATTACTGCAGTCTTCAGTGTCACATGATCTTCAGAAATCAGTATAATATGCTGATCTGCTGCTCAAGAAACATTTCTGATTATTATCAATGTTTTGACACATTTTGACCGGTTTAATGCATCCTTGATGAATAAAAGTGTTAATTTCTTACCCAAGCATTTGATGATTTTAATGATGCTGCTAGAACACGAAATGTTGCCGAAAATTAACGATACTAGAAAATTATGGTAACAGGGTTGCAAAAGAATAATTGCTCAAATACTATTTAGTTTGAACACTTGATGATCGCCACTTTTCTGAAAGATCCTTTGACTGATCATGTATTATCCTCGAGTCTCTCGGCTCATTTAATCTGCCTTCAATTTAAAGAGTAAAAAACAGATGTGTACTGGGAAACGGCAGCAGATGCTGTGACCAAACAAACGGCTTGTTGTGGAAAACATGGGCTTGGACATGCGGTAGCTTTGAACAGCGAGGAGGAAAAACCCACACAATGAGCCTGGCTCACTCCTGCCCCCGGTTACACCTCTCATCTCAGCAAACGCTGAGAAATTAATTCCCTCCCGTGGAAAATCTCAGACTTTCAATAAGAGAGGAATTCGGGCCTGGCAGGCGTCCCGTGCCCTTCCCCCTCACATATAGAGCCCAGTGGAAAAACGCTTGTTTATTAAGAAAAAAGAGGGCGAAGAAAGGCGAGGGAAGGAAATCCGTCTTACTTTACTGATTTCCACACAACTTCAAAGTGCTGCTTGTCTTCAAGTGCTCTCTGGGTAATTAAGCGTTATTAAGGCAGCGCTGTAAGACCGAACAGTCGCTCAACGCAAGCAGAACTCTGGTGGAAAGATCCTCCAAATAGCATCTGTCATAAGCCTGGGAAAAACACAAGAGAGCCGGAGACGCCAGCTGCTCTGATTCACAAAACACACGGCCAAAATAAGACTTCAACCTTCACCCCAATAATACTGTGAAATATTTGCACTACCGTATCGGCCCGAATATAAGACGACCTCCCTTTCCCAGATGTACCTTTTGGAAAAAGGCTTTTTAAAAACCAAATCTTGTTTTTTCTCAGTAAAACACATTTTGTCTTCAATTATTTTCATATTGCATATTTTTCCTATTTTAATATTTGTTTTGAAAGTATGGTAAAAACTGGTCAAATGTACCAACAATCACATTTAAAAAATATACACTTTAAACAAAACAGGTAGCCCATCTGAATTAGGAGATTTAGGCTATCCATCTAATAGTAGCCCACCAAAATCTTATTAACAGTAGAAGTTAAATCTTACTGTAGTCTTCAAATCTGGGTACGGTCTTACGTTTTAAAATCACAAAGAGAGTTTGGTCCATCAGGCTAACGTGACAGTCATGACTCATGCAGCTGTAAGCTTTTCTTTCTCTTTAGTTTTTACTCGCGATCTTTACAACACGCATTCCATTACGTATTTCACGACACACTGGTTTTATGAGTATTTGGTGCCACCTATTGTTGTGTGTGTATTATTGACATGTCAAAGTCTAGACCCTGAATATAAGACGACCCGCGTTTTTTCAGATGTATTTCCAACAGAAAAACATCGTCTTATATTCGGGTCAATACGGTCATTTATAGTCGTATGGTAAAATGTACATTTTTAATTGTGTAACATTACGTTCAAAATAACTACAAAATGTCATGCCTTTGAAAAATAAAGAGAAGAACAGAATGCTCTGCTTTAGCGCGTCTCTGTCAACAATCACATTTAAAAAATATACACTTTAAACAAAACAGGTAGCCCGTCTGAATTAGGAGATTTAGGCTATCCATCTAATAGTAGCCCACCAACATCTTATTACAGTAGAAGTTAAATCTTACTGTAGTCTTCAAATCTGGGTACTGTCTTACGTTTTAAAATCACAAAGAGAGTTTGGTCCCATCAGGCGATCTTTACAACACGCATTACATTACGTATTTCACGACACACTGGTTTTATGAGTATTTGGTTCCACCTATTGTTGTGTGTGTATTATTGACATGTCAAAGTCTAGACCCTGAATATAAGACGACCGCGTTTATTCAGATGCATTTCCAAAAAAAAAACATCATCTTATATTCGGGTCAATACGGTATTTAAAATAATATTATAAAACAGATAGTTCCGGTGCTTGACTCTGATTGGCTGAGCCGTGTTCGAAGCTGTTGTAAATGACGCTACAAAGTAACACACAGCTTTGTTTACTTCTGTGTGTTGCTCGGCAACCACTTTGTAGCAACCACAACTGTTTCTGAGGCGCTACATTGTTTGGAGGAAGAATACTGTGTTTATTAATATCATTACACTTTATTTGCTCCGTTTTATTTTGTGAAACCTTACTACGTATATGGTATAACTGTTTTATAAAAACAGTTTATAAAAGCTAAGGGGGTTTTACAACACCCCTCAGCTGTTATAAATTCACTGTAAACCACGGCTTCTTGGGGCTTATTGCTTTATTTTCTAAATTAATATATTGTCAAATATAATGTATTTCTGTGATGTGCAGCTGTATTTTCAGCATCATTCCTCCAGTCTTCAGCGTCACATGATCTTCAGAAATCAGTATAATCATACTTTGATTAATCAAGGATGCATTAAACTGATCAAAAGTGACAGTAACAAAGATTTATATTTCAAATAATTGCTGTTCTTTTGAACTTTCTATTCATCAAAGAAATCTGAAAAATAAAATGTATCACAGTTTCCAGAAAAAAAAACTGGGTTCAACATTGATAATAATCAGAAATGTTTCTCGAGCAGCAGATCAGCATATTATACTGATTTCTGAAGATCATGTGACACTGAAGACTGGAGGAATGATGCTGAAAATACAGCTGCGCATCACAGAAATACATTACAGTTTAACACATATTCACATAGAAAACAGCTATTTTAAATTGAAATATTTCACTAATATTTGACTGTATTGTAGATCATTTAGACGCAGCCTTGCTGAGCAGAAGAGACTCTTTCAGAAGCATGAAAGCATCATGAACTCTTGAGCTGTACTGGACCTCGGCAGGTTTGCTGCAGATCATCACCTTCTTGTGTAGTTTCTGGATGCGGTTGATGACCTCGCGGGCCACACCTTCATCCACCGTGGACTGATCCGTGGTGACGTCGAGAAGAACCAGCACCTGTGGGAACAGACACGGCCGTTCAGATCAGGTCACTGCAGGAGCACGTGGACTGAGACTGAGAGAGAGCAGAGCGCGCACCTGAGCGTCTGAGTGCGCCTCATACTGCGACGGCGTTCCTGAGGTCCGATCGAAGCTGTACATCAGACGCAGGTCGTCCTCATGCAGCTTGTGACCGTCCACAGTCGGTCTACAGACCCTGCAGAGGAGACACCTGAGATTAGACGGACTCACACACAGGACCAGACAGCGGCTCTCAACCTCTCCCTGCACCTGAGCGTCTGAGTGCGCCTCATACTGCGACGGCGTTCCTGAGGTCCGATCGAAGCTGTACATCAGACGCAGGTCGTCCTCATGCAGCTTGTGACCGTCCACAACTACAGACCCTGCAGAGGAGACACCTGAGATTAGACGGACTCACACACAGGACCAGACAGCGGCTCTCAACCTCTCCCACTCCAAAGATATTTCTGATACTTCTGCCACACACAGACACACACACACATACACACACACACAGGCACTCACTCTCACACTCTCTCTCTCACACTGTCACACACTCACACACACACACACACACACACACACAGACACAGACACTCACAGACAGACACAGACAGACACTCACACACACACACACACACACACACACACACACACACACACACACACACACACACACAAACACTCTCTCTCACACACACACACTCTC
>NW_015506663.1:44238-45756 GCF_001515645.1 Sinocyclocheilus grahami | reverse complement strand
CCTTGCTGAGCAGAAGAGACTCTTTCAGAAGCATGAAAGCATCATGAACTCTTGAGCTGTACTGGACCTCGGCAGGTTTGCTGCAGATCATCACCTTCTTGTGTAGTTTCTGGATGCGGTTGATGACCTCGCGGGCCACACCTTCATCCACCGTGGACTGATCCGTGGTGACGTCGAGAAGAACCAGCACCTGTGGGAACAGACACGGCCGTTCAGATCAGGTCACTGCAGGAGCACGTGGACTGAGACTGAGAGAGAGCAGAGCGCGCACCTGAGCGTCTGAGTGCGCCTCATACTGCGACGGCGTTCCTGAGGTCCGATCGAAGCTGTACATCAGACGCAGGTCGTCCTCATGCAGCTTGTGACCGTCCACAGTCGGTCTACAGACCCTGCAGAGGAGACACCTGAGATTAGACGGACTCACACACAGGACCAGACAGCGGCTCTCAACCTCTCCCACTCCAAAGATATTTCTGATACTTCTGCCACACACAGACACACACACACATACACACACACACAGGCACTCACTCTCACACTCTCTCTCTCACACTGTCACACACTCACACACACACACACACACACACACACACACAGACACTCACAGACAGACAGACACACAGACACTCACACTCACACACACAGACACGCACACAGACAAACACTCTCTCTCACACACTCTCACACACACTCTCACACACAGACTCACAGACAGACACTCACACTCACACACAGAGACTCACACACACACTCTCACACTCACTCACTCACACACACTCTCACACACTGTATATACATATACAGGGAGAACTTGGTGGCTGACTAAATACTTTTTTTCCCCACTGTATATGTATGTTTGTGTGTGAGTGTGTATATATATATATATATATATACTACATACTTTAGGGCTTGGTTTTGACACAAATTTCACAATTCAGTTCAATTTTAATGCAAATCGATTAGACTCGGATTCAATATGGGTTATTTTGGATATATATCAGGTACAGGACATGACACATTTTCTCAAGGAAAAAAAAAAACCTCACCTAATGCTGTAAAATATACATGTGAGTCAGTTGGTACTGCATTACTATAATATTGAAGGTTAAAATTAACTGAGTTGTATACAAACAGTTAGATTACACACTCAAAAGTTTTTATAATAATAAAGTTATAATACTAACTTACATATTGCAATTACATAATTATATTTCTACTCCAATCTGTTTTTTGAAATATAAACATTTAAATGGTGGTTGTCACAAAAACTTGACGGATTTATTCAACAAATAAATACTGAAGAACAGTAAAAATGATAATGAATATGTTATATGGTGCATATTTATCAAAATGCTCCTCTCTAGAGTTTATTTTTCTAGCTGACTAATGAGTTCATGGACACCGAATGTGTTTTTCTGCAGTAAATGTGGCATTATGTGACATTGTTTACAAGCTGTAATATTGACTCTTTGCGTGATTACATGAGACAGGAGACGGGTTTCGGTAAGCTGTACTCTT
>NW_015506663.1:40622-43250 GCF_001515645.1 Sinocyclocheilus grahami | reverse complement strand
GGTTCTCCGTCTCTGGATAACAGAGTGATGCTCCTGGACACACAGACGTCTCCAGTAACCCACACATCTCAGCTGTTGCAGCACAATGTCCCAGTCTTATCCAGCGTTCTGCTCATTACAGCATCAGTGTCACGTATGAGAGGCATGAAATGCTGCAGAAAGGGGAGCGACGAACACGACTATCAGATCACTGCACTCATCTGAGATTTACCAGGCTGCTTGAGCGCCTCTCTCCCTCCGACGCGCCGAAAAACCACCGCCCGCTTCAGAGCCACAAAACAGCCGCGGCTGTGGAAGAAAAGCTGATATCATGTCCACAATTCCTGCGCTGTAAAAATCATAGGGCCCCGAGTAACGCATTTCCCCGCAATGCTTCCAGATGGCTGACTTATAGCTGACTGTAATTCTCAATGATAATTCTTGCTACTCTAAAATCCTCACTAGATGCCAAAACCATTTTTTTGGCATATTTACGTGCTGCACATTGAGGAACACAACTATATCACTGTCAGTTATACTGTGTGTAACTGATGAGAAGACGTGGACATTAGCGTTGCTGATTCTTTTCTGCTCTTTTTGAATCTTGCGAGCCCCGGTCTGCATTTACCTTCATCACAGTTTTCAATAATTCTCCTTTTGTGTTTGGCAGAGAATGAAAGTCATGCAGGTGTGAATGACACGAGGGGAGTACCTGACGGCAGAATGATGATTTCTGGGGGATTCGTGTGTGAATGCGGTACATGCCTGTCCTCTGGAAGTTCTCCAGCTCTTTGATGGATGCAGTAACAGATTTAAATGCCCCTTTCAGCCGTTTGCCCAGCACCATGTGATCAGGTTCAGCTCGCAGACGAATGCCGTATTTGTCCTTGTCGGTGGACAGAGTGAGCTGGCGAACTTTCAGCTCCTGATGGAAAAAAAAAGTTAAAAAGTCACACCATTTTGAGAAAGACACAGCAAGATGTCAATCATTCTACTGCTAGAAACATGACACTTCATCATTGACCTCTGACAGCACTTCATCCCCTCAGTACAGGACACTCACAGGCACGAGCAGGGATAGATATCTGATGGAAATGTGCTCATCCTCGGGGCATCCCAGATCAGGATGAGTTTGTGTCTTCATCAGGTTTGGAGAAATGTAGCACTGCATCAGTGTCTCAGCAACGGATGCTCTGCAGTGAATGGGTGCCGTCAGAATGAGAGCTGATAAAAACATCACAATAATCCACAGCACTCCAGTCCATCAGTTAACATCTGGAGAAGACAAAAGCTGAAACTAATCCAGCATTAAGACGCTTCTAACTAAAATACAAGTCCATAATGTCCAGTGAAAAAGTGTTCTGGTGTGAATCAGGAGAGAAATCTGCACAGATCAAGCAGCGTTTAAACAGCTCTAAACTAATAAGTGTCAGGATTTTGATGTGAGAGACAACAGCAGATGCACATTTTCACTGCAGGAAGAGTTATTATGGATTATGGACTCAATGCATTTGAGTTTAACTGATGGACTGGAGGGTTTGGAGAAATGTAGCACTGCATCAGTGTCTCAGCAACGGATGCTCTGCAGTGAATGGGTGCCATCAGAATGAGAGCTGATAAAAACATCACAATAATCCACAAGTAATCCACAGCACTCCAGTCCATCAGTTAACATCTGGAGAAGACAAAAGCTGAGACACATCCAGCATTAACACGCTTCTAACTAAAATACAAGTCCATAATGTCCAGTGAAAATGTGTTCTGGTGTGAATCAGGAGAGAAATCTGCACAGATTTGGATAATTGTGGACACTGATGCAATGCTACATTTCTACAAACCTGATGAAGACACAAACTCATCTTGGATGTCCTGAGGGTGAGCACATTTCCAGCACATGTTCAAAGCGAGAGGCGTGACCGAGAGCTTGTCTTCAGTGTCTTAAAGTGGGAGGCTGTTCATTAAATCAGGTGACTGCGGTGTCTGTTGTGTTTCTCACATTGTGAGAGCAGAATAAAAAGAAGCTCAGTTTGTGCCTCCACTGTGACGCGAGCCACAGAAGCGACAAAGTCATCTGAATAAAACATGGCATCTAATGAAGCACACCGAGAGCATGCTTTCAACTCTCTCTGTCTCACCAACAAATTCATCAGTTTAAGAGCATTATGTCAGAAAGAAACCTGTAGAAAATGTGTAAAACACTGGACGCAAAGCAAAAGATATGTAAGGGGCAAAACCGAGATAATGCAGAAAGAAAACGCTTATACGCTGATGTACATCAGTAAACCGTCTCAGTTTCTGATGGATAATGAATGCATTCAAATATCTGCACCTAAAAAAACATCCTGTTTCATCATCTGCTCTGAACAACTTTCTCATGAATATATTTGCTCTGATTAATGGCAGGCGTGTGGAGTGTGCCGCCCCTTGCTTTCTCCACGGGGACGTTTAACAATCGAGCGTGGCAGACACAGAGAGGCTAATTTTAGCTCGGAGGCCCAGCCCACCCATAAATCATTGCAGCAGGGGCTGGAGATGAAGGACACAGGTTGAGCATCTGCTCACACACACTCACTGCACGACCCGTGTTGACAGTGATGCAGATGTTTGCACTCAGATCTACACACACACACCCTGAGCTCCAGGCCAGCA
>NW_015506663.1:29055-37169 GCF_001515645.1 Sinocyclocheilus grahami | reverse complement strand
TATATATATATATATATATATATATATATATATATATATATATTTATTCAATTGATTTTACATGCTTTTAAATGATTAAAATGTAATTAAAATAGAATCCAGAAAATGTCAAATGAAACACAGACAGATTTCAGTCCCAAAATGTAATTTTTGCTCAACTTTTGATAAATTGCTGTTAAAGTGTAAACATTTCTTACTCTAATTAATTAGACTTGCTTTTTGATTACTAAAATTTAATCTAACTATTAAAGTAAAATCCAGAAAATTAAAAAAATATATACTGAATTCTAATGATTATATAATTTTATAATTATTAATGTCCAGATCAAAAAGACTTTGAGGTCCACAAATCACACTTTTTTTTTCTAAATTATTATTTTATACAATTGAAAAACATGTCTGATCACCAAAATAAAAATAATTTAAAAGAAAAAAATGTAATAAATAAAAAATATTTAGCTTGAATCATCATTTACAAATATCATTGTTTCTGTTTTGGACAGTAATTAGAATTTGTGACAAACATGTAAACATGTCAAATAAATAAATAATGCAAAAATAAAATCATAATGGTCAAAAAAAAAAAATCTTTCTTTTGACTTTAAGGAGAAAAATGACCCGTTTTGCAAGACTAACCTAAGAAATGGCAGCACATCACCTTGGGTATTTTATGGTACTAATAAAGAACTTTCCATTGCTAAATCAGTACAGGATTGTGTGCAGGTTCACATGGTTCTCCGTCTCTGGATAACAGAGTGATGCTCCTGGACACACAGACGTCTCCAGTAACCCACACATCTCAGCTGTTGCAGCACAATGTCCCAGTCTTATCCAGCGTTCTGCTCATTACAGCATCAGTGTCACGTATGAGAGGCATGAAATGCTGCAGAAAGGGGAGCGACGAACACGACTATCAGATCACTGCACTCATCTGAGATTTACCAGGCTGCTTGAGCGCCTCTCTCCCTCCGACGCGCCGAAAAACCACCGCCCGCTTCAGAGCCACAAAACAGCCGCGGCTGTGGAAGAAAAGCTGATATCATGTCCACAATTCCTGCGCTGTAAAAATCATAGGGCCCCGAGTAACGCATTTCCCCGCAATGCTTCCAGATGGCTGACTTATAGCTGACTGTAATTCTCAATGATAATTCTTGCTACTCTAAAATCCTCACTAGATGCCAAAACCATTTTTTTGGCATATTTACGTGCTGCACATTGAGGAACACAACTATATCACTGTCAGTTATACTGTGTGTAACTGATGAGAAGACGTGGACATTAGCGTTGCTGATTCTTTTCTGCTCTTTTTGAATCTTGCGAGCCCCGGTCTGCATTTACCTTCATCACAGTTTTCAATAATTCTCCTTTTGTGTTTGGCAGAGAATGAAAGTCATGCAGGTGTGAATGACACGAGGGGAGTACCTGACGGCAGAATGATGATTTCTGGGGGATTCGTGTGTGAATGCGGTACATGCCTGTCCTCTGGAAGTTCTCCAGCTCTTTGATGGATGCAGTAACAGATTTAAATGCCCCTTTCAGCCGTTTGCCCAGCACCATGTGATCAGGTTCAGCTCGCAGACGAATGCCGTATTTGTCCTTGTCGGTGGACAGAGTGAGCTGGCGAACTTTCAGCTCCTGATGGAAAAAAAAAGTCAAAAAGTCACACCATTTTGAGAAAGACACAGCAAGATGTCAATCCTTCTACTGCTAGAAACATGACACTTCATCATTGACCTCTGACAGCACTTCATCCCCTCAGTACAGGACACTCACAGGCACGAGCAGGGATAGATATCTGATGGAAATGTGCTCATCCTCGGGGCATCCCAGATCAGGATGAGTTTGTGTCTTCATCAGGTTTGGAGAAATGTAGCACTGCATCAGTGTCTCAGCAACGGATGCTCTGCAGTGAATGGGTGCCGTCAGAATGAGAGCTGATAAAAACATCACAATAATCCACAAGTAATCCACAGCACTCCAGTCCATCAGTTAACATCTGGAGAAGACAAAAGCTGAAACTAATCCAGCATTAAGACGCTTCTAACTAAAATACAAGTCCATAATGTCCAGTGAAAAAGTGTTCTGGTGTGAATCAGGAGAGAAATCTGCACAGATCAAGCAGCGTTTAAACAGCTCTAAACTAATAAGTGTCAGGATTTTGATGTGAGAGACAACAGCAGATGCACATTTTCACTGCAGGAAGAGTTATTATGGATTATGGACTCAATGCATTTGAGTTTAACTGATGGACTGGAGTGCTGTGGATAATTGTGGACACTGATGCAATGCTACATTTCTACAAACCTGATGAAGAAACAAACTCATCTTGGATGTCCTGAGGGTGAGCACATTTCCAGCACATGTTCAAAGCGAGAGGCGTGACCGAGAGCTTGTCTTCAGTGTCTTAAAGTGGGAGGCTGTTCATTAAATCAGGTGACTGCGGTGTCTGTTGTGTTTCTCACATTGTGAGAGCAGAATAAAAAGAAGCTCAGTTTGTGCCTCCACTGTGACGCGAGCCACAGAAGCGACAAAGTCATCTGAATAAAACATGGCATCTAATGAAGCACACCGAGAGCATGCTTTCAACTCTCTCCGTCTCACCAACAAATTCATCAGTTTAAGAGCATTATGTCAGAAAGACACACAGTCACGCTTATACGCTGATGTACATCAGTAAACCGTCTCAGTTTCTGATGGATAATGAATGCATTCAAATATCTGCACCTAAAAAAACATCCTGTTTCATCATCTGCTCTGAACAACTTTCTCATGAATATATTTGCTCTGATTAATGGCAGGCGTGTGGAGTGTGCCGCCCCTTGCTTTCTCCACGGGGACGTTTAACAATCGAGCGTGGCAGACACAGAGAGGCTAATTTTAGCTCGGAGGCCCAGCCCACCCATAAATCATTGCAGCAGGGGCTGGAGATGAAGGACACAGGCTGAGCATCTGCTCACACACACTCACTGCACGACCCGTGTTGACAGTGATGCAGATGTTTGCGCTCAGATCTACACACACACACCCTGAGCTCCAGGCCAGCAGGGGGAGCTCTAGAGCTGCACAAAGACAGCAACAGAGACTTGGACACGTGATTTGTGACCCTGGAGCACAAAACCAGTCATAAGGGTCCATTAACAACTTTCTCATGAATATATTTGCTCTGATTAATGGCAGGCGTGTGGAGTGTGCCGCCCCTTGCTTTCTCCACGGGGACGTTTAACAATCGAGCGTGGCAGACACAGAGAGGCTAATTTTAGCTCGGAGGCCCAGCCCACCCATAAATCATTGCAGCAGGGGCTGGAGATGAAGGACACAGGTTGAGCATCTGCTCACACACACTCACTGCACGACCCGTGTTGACAGTGATGCAGATGTTTGCACTCAGATCTACACACACACACCCTGAGCTCCAGGCCAGCAAGGGGAGCTCTAGAGCTGCACAAACACAGCAACAGAGACTTGGACACGTGATTTGTGACCCTGGAGCACAAAACCAGTCATAAGGGTCCATTTTTTTAAATTGAGATTTATGCATCATCTGAAAGCTGAATAAATGATCTTTCTATTGATGTATGGTTTGTTGGGATAGGACAATATTTGGCTGAGATACAACTATTTGAAAATCTGGAATCTGAGGGTGCAAAAAAATCTAAATATTGAGAAAATCATCTTTAAAGTTGTCCAAATGAAGTTCTTAGCAATGCATATTACTAATCAAACATTAAGTTTTGATATATTTACGGTAGGAAATGTACAAAATATCTTCATGGAACATGATCTTTACTTAATATCCTAATGATTTTTGGCATAAAAGAGAAATGTATAATTGTGACCCATACAATGTATTGTTGGCTATTGCTACAAATATCCCCCAGCGACTTAACACTGCTTTTGTGCTGCAGGGACACATTTGTCTGCAGCTGTTGTCTCAGTCGCCAGAGCACTAATATATTAATAGCATCTGTGACGCTCAATCTGTATTGGAAGTGAACAGCAGATTGCCTCCATCATGATTCAAGGAAAGTGTGCAACATTTCTACACTTCAATCTAGTTTTGCTGCATTGAGATGCAATTTGCAATGCAAATTCAAAAATACATTTCCAAATAAAAGCCATTTGTGGAGTGGTTGGGTACTTCCATTATATTTTTGCATCATTACCATTTTATTTTTCAGCAAATGCATTCAGTGAACTGTGTGAATAATGCATTTAGGGCAGATTCAGTGCAGGTGATTCTTCGTGAAAATAAAGGGGATTTATATTTGTAAAATACACCAAAATTGCAGCTTTAAGATGTGCACTGTTCATCGTTAGCAACTGTAATGACCCAGGAGAAAACACACCTTTGGCCAGAAATTGAGCCCAAGCTATTCAACGTTTTCTTTCAATCATAGCAAAAGCTCACACCAGATAAAACACATCCACTTCTTATACATTGTGTCCTAATACAAATTCGTGAATTTAGAATGGTTTTCTTTCATTATGCCCATCTTTCTTTCATAAATGGTCCAAGCACTGATTTAGTGTAAATTTCAAAGTGCATTTAGCACAATATGAATCAATGACATTCAGGGATGAAATATCTTTAAAAAGTGACAGTATGGTCTTTATAATGGTTCTCAGTGTGGGTCACTGAAGGATTACAAGCAGAGGCATATTGCTTTTTGAAATGTGAAACATGAGCAGGATATTTGTGACAGGTTTGGTGAGATTGGCCTGATGTTCGTGACTGTGTATGACTCATATGTCGCCCACCTTCAGTCGCCTGCGGTTCATCCGCACATACCAGTTGTTGAGCATATCCACGAACTTGACAAGCTTGGGAACCACCGTATAGAGCCTGTAGGCTGAAAAACAGATCTATTTCAGACTGGCCTTGTTCTCAAAGCACTTCAAGTGTAGGAGCTACACATAAATTGGCATGAGAGTAACCGCTGGTGGCTCACCTCCCATCTCATCTCTGAAGAACTGAATGAGTGACTCAGTGAAAGACTGGATCCATTTGTCCATGATGTTGTCGCTCACGCTGGCGGTGCTCTCGTTGTACAGGAACTCCACGGCCTCTTCCTAATGAGTGCAGAGTGCAGACAGACGTGAGTGAGTGAGCTCTACTGTCTATATCTGCGTGCTTCATCTCTGCATACTGGAAGAGAGGCTGATGTCAAGCACTGAGCACTGCTAGACATCTACTCTACTGACTCTCAAGGGGAATATTAATGTTCTTATTCACTGAAAGTCCTCTCCTCATTTCTAGTTGTCAAACCTCATTTGAGCGTGCATTCAATTCAAATACGACGTGTCAAATGACCTGCAGCATGCCTGATCTTGATAATGACATCAATTTCATGGTAATGTTTTAGAAAGTAGCACTCGAGAAGACAGTCAGTCAGAGCTGCGGTCAGTAAGTAGAAAGGAAGGACGAATCTTTGGCTCTGCTCATCTTCAGGGCTGCTGAACTCATGAGGATGTGAGCGGGAGGCTTTTTGACCGATGAACCTATTTACTTCAAGTTCTTTAACTCTGATATGTTAGGCAATGGTAAAATATTGAAAGGTTTTAAAATATGAATTTTACTAAATGCCTTTGCATGAATATTTACCAAGGTTAAATGCATTGGATTAAAAAAAGAAAATAACTTTTCTCTTTTAATATATTTTAAAATGTGATTTTTTTTCCCCCCGTGATGTCAAAGCTGAACAGAAATCATTCTAATATGCTGATTTGCTGCTCAAGAAACATTTCTGATTTGTGCTGCTTCATATTTTGTGGAAACTGTCATACATTTTATTTTTCAGGATTCTTTGATGAATAGAAAGTTAAAAAACAGCATTTTATTTAAATCGTTTGTAACATTATAAAGTTCTTTGCTGTCACTTTTGATCCATTTAATGCATCCTTGATGAATAAAATAATTTCGTTAACAAAAAAACGCACTGACCTCAAGCATGGTACGGTAAACTGCATATGAATGCAGTTTGGGTCAAGTTTGAAAATGTCAGATTTCATGTTTTTTTTTTGGGTAACACTTTAGAATAGGGAACACTTATTCACTATTAACTACGACTTTTCCCTCGATAAATTCCTAATTTGCTGCTTATTAATAGTTAGTAAGGTAGTTGTTAAGTTTAGGTATTGGGTAGGATTAGGGATGTAGAATAAGGCATTAATATGTGCATAATTAGTACTAATAAATAGCTAATGTTCTAGTAATATGCATGCTAATAAGCAACTAGATAAGAGACCCTAAAATAAAGTGTTACCTTTTTTTGCTGCTGATGCCATAAAAACAAAACTAAACTAAAAGTGCTGTGCTGCCTGAGCTTCAGTGTTACAGCAGATCACGTACCTTCTGCGGTCTCTGGACGTTCTGCACCAGGAAGCGGTAGGCGTTGTACCAGGGCAGGAGGACGTCTTTGAGCACGTCTCGCACCCCCTCTTCTCTGAAGCACAGGTTCTCAGCACGAACCACGGAGGAGTTGATCAGATACAGTCTGGACGGACAGAAACGATGAAATAAGAACGGAGCATGAGGAAGACCGTTCCTCTGACTGAAGAGCATCTGTACTCGAAGAGCATTAACAACATGAAAACTTAATTGAACTTTATTTTAATTTTTAAAGGTGACGTATCATGAAAATCTGACTTCTCCAGGTGTTAAGTGCTATAATCAGGTCCCCGGTGCATCTACCAACCAAGGAAACGTGAAAAAGATGAACCCAGTAACTTTGTTTTGGGAAGTCTTTTTCTGCAAGCGTCTGAGAAAACCAGCGTCTGATTTCACTCCCTCGGTGACGTGGCAAAGGGATCTCATTATAATATCACCGCCCCTTAATCTGTAAGTTTACACCCACGGCACCGTCATTTGATTTCGCAAGCGACAACGGTGTAGCAGCTCTAATGCCATGGAGAAAGTTTGAGCGAAGCATGCTAACTGTTCAGTGTTTGGCTGCACAGACGAGCACAGAACACTGTTTAGAGTCCCAGCCTCAGAGGAGACGACAGAGCAGTGCATTTATTGATTTATTTACTGTATATTGCTGCTGCCACACAGATCTAAAATAAACATGTGATTTATTTCCCAGCTGTTTACCTTCACAGACATAACCCACTGTTTTTGTAACTCGTGTGTGTTTAACGTAAACTTGTGTGTGAATGAGAGCTTTGTTTAGTGCTCGCATGCTGAGACAGCCGCTTTCTGTGTGTGTGCTTCGGATGTGTGCGCTCAGAAAACCCTATATCAGAAGTTTAAACTCATATGCTTTAAAACGCATGATTTCAGTGAGATAAACATGATAATCAGAACCAAAACAGATGTGTTTAGCAGGTCCGAGCTGTAAAGGCACAGCTCTATTCTGGAAAAGGGGGCGGGGAGCAGCAGCTCATTTGCATTTAAAGAGACAGGCCCGAAAAACAGTGTTTCTGCTTCCACTCAAAATAGGCATTTTCAAAATGATATAATAATTGATCTGTGGAGTATTTTGAGCTGAAACTTCACAGACACATTCTGGGGACACCAGAGACTTATATTACATATTGTAGAAAGGGGCATAATACGTCTCCTTTAAAGGAATGTGTCACTGTGGTGTCGAAACTGCTGTTGCACAGGGACACTGGCCACTAGACTGATCCAACAGAATCAAGAGCCATGACAAGCTCAGAGGGGTGTAGGACAAACACTACATCACATGGTCTACATCACAGCATGCTAATATATGTAGATGCTGCAGACTCTATCTGTTCACAATGCAAACGGATCGGTGACTGATCATTTTTGCTCCAAAACACGTGGATCAATAACATGTGAACTGAGCTCAGTCCTGGCTTCAGATCAATACATGCTTTTCACATTTAGCCAATAAATAAAACCCACTAGAGCTGGCTGATAAAGCCACCATCACCATATCTTTCAGGATTCTCTTTAATCAGAGGAAGTGTCATTTCACTGTGGATTTCATGGTTTCATTTCACTGTAGTCCGGTTATAATGTGCAGCATCAGCGAGAAGTAGGGATGCACCGATACTGCGCTCTTTATTAGCTTTAGCTTTATTTTTTTGAAAATCTAAATATGCACAAAGTCTCCTGTGAGGGGTAGGTTTAGGGGTAGGGTTGG
>NW_015506663.1:27483-28039 GCF_001515645.1 Sinocyclocheilus grahami | reverse complement strand
GTGTGTGTGTGTGTTTGTTACCTTGCCAGAACCAGGCCGTTGACGATCATGTTCTTGAATGGTGGTTTGCCAAACAGAGCCGTTGAGAGCACGAGTAACGTGTAGAACCTGCAGCAGAGCGACACGTGACACACACGCTGGATTCACTGCACCAATGTGCACTGATTATGAAAATGACAGACATTGTGGTACTCAGATTCAGATAAACAGCTCCTCAAACACATCACACCATAAAATAACATTTAGTGATTAAATAATTTGTTTCAGACCGCCGCTTGAACTGAACGTGAGGTGTCCGGCGTGTGTGCGATATCTGCGAGTCGTCCGCATGGTGCTGTGCTTTTGCCTGGTGTGCGACTAACATATTTTGTTATTTTGATTAGATAATCATCATGTTTTCTAAAATAGAAGCAATTAAAGTGTGAGAGTATAAATACAATATCCATGTGTATGTAATTTCAACAGCTGTAGAAACATTGTTCCTTGTCAGATTGTTCATTTCAACATTTTGTTCTGTTAACATTAGTTAATGAACAATGAACTAACTTTAATGATC
>NW_015506663.1:23262-26736 GCF_001515645.1 Sinocyclocheilus grahami | reverse complement strand
CACACACAGACACGCACACAGAGACGCACACGCGCACACACAGACACCCACACGCACACACCTGCTCAGTCAGGTTTCTGCAGCACTGAGGCTGTGATGAGGTGAGGGTCAGGTGTCTCTGCGGCTCACCTCTCTCTGTGGAGATCCGATACTTTAGCTCCTGTCAGCTCAGCCATGGAGCCCACACACACCACCTAAACACCAACGAAAAACCAACACTGAACCTCATCCACCTGAACAACCTCCTAAATCTGGCTGTGAAATCACCACGGCAAAACTACGACACAAGACATATGCACTGCACAGGAAAATATTTCCTAATGCAGCCAGAACTGTGTCCAAGTAGAAACCACCACAAGGTGTTCTTGATCTGATAGTCATTATCGGTGCAGGTGTTTAGTTAGTAGCACTAGTCAGAAGACTCCTACTGTAAAGAAAGTCTGTGGGATTATTTTCATCCGGCAGATTCACGTACTCATATAACAACAGGCGCATTTCACATCTGCACATTTTCATGCTAACTTAACACGGGCCGAAAAGCAGGACAACCTTGATTTTTTTTCACCAGGTGGGCAGTGAAGTTTAGCATAAAGTGTGTTACTAACAGTGAGTGTCGAGGCTGGCTGCTGTCCCGGTTTCCGGCTGGGCTCAGGTAATGTGGCCCAGATACAGCCGCCTCGGCAGAGAGCAAGAGAGCTGCTCTTTCTGGAGCCAGTGGCACTCCAGAGACTCGCTCATTACATGCTATTTTCGGGAAGCAGGTCGCTGTCCTTCTTTTCCAACAGCTCGTTTCAGCAGGCAAAGACGCAAACAACCTAATTCTGACTTCCCACGAGTTGAGCTTTTAAGAGAAACACGCACTTAGAGACCATTACCACGGTTTGAGACAGCTGTCTAAGAAGACTCACACGAAGATGTTCACGCTGCTTTCACAAAATACAGCTAATGGGAGGAATATTCACTATGATGTTGCTCTAAATATCAAATTAAGTCATATGTGAGCCTGCAGCACAGAAGCAGTGTTAAGTCGCTGGGGGATATTTGTAGCAATAGACAACAATACATTGTATGGGTCACAATTATACATTTCTCTTTTATGCCAAAAATCATTAGGATATTAATTAAAGATCATGCTCCATGAAGATATTTTGTAAATGTCTACCGTAAATATATCAAAACTTAATGTTTGATTAGTAATATGCATTGCTAAGAACTTCATTTGAACAACTTTAAAGCTGATTTTCTCAATATTTAGATTTTTTTGCGCCCTCAGATTCCAGATTTTCAAATAGTTGTATCTCAGCCAAATATTGTCCTATCCTAACAAACCATACATCAATGGAAATATAATTTATTCAGCTGTCAGATGGTGTATGAATCTAAATTTTGAAAAATTTACCCTTATGACTGGTTTTGTGCTCCAAGGTCAGATATCGTAAATAGCAAGATGATTTTTGTTCAAATGATTTTTTTTATTGTCCAACTCTCTTACAAATCAAAATTATTTTAATTTTGGCTTTTTATTTTCCAATTAAGTTTCCTAAAAACAAGTTTCACAATGTTTTAATAAAACTATTAATATCTGTAGGTAATTACTATTGTTTGTTTCTATATGTTATTTAAATCAATCAATAAATAAATCCTTTTCATTTAAAAGCAGTGTGGAAAAACATGCCTTGGTTATTTTTTATCTGCATTTTTACAGTGATTTATGTTTTTTGCATGAAGTATTTTGAATCTACAATGGCTAAAATGGTTCCTATTTACAAATACATAATCAGGATTTGAAATACTGAAAGGCTGCAAAATGTCAATGTCACTGACCTCTTCGTAGTCCTCGCTGACCCACAGCGGGATGGGCGTCCCCCAGTAGCGGTTTCGAGAGACCGCCCAGTCTCGAGCATCCCACAGCCAGTTGCCAAAGCGCTTCTCCCTCACAAACTCAGGAACCCTGGGTACAAAGTCAGAGAGAGACGCCACTCTTAACTCCATACAGAGCAAGGCAGAAACATCTTATTCCTATTAAGATTAAACGTTCTCTCAAGGCTTAAAATGCTTGCAAATTATACACTTTCATGGTGGCATAGCACTGTAACAGCAAAAAAAAACTCACTTGCCATGCATCTTTTATTCTGGTTTTAATAGAAATGATTAATAATTGTAAAATAATTGGTTTTTGTCATAATTGCGCCATCTAGTTCCATCTGTTTTGAGTCTCAAAGAAATGCCTCGGCTTGAAAACGACTATCTAGCTCAGTTCACACATGATGGGTGTTATTATTTGGAGAAGGCAGTCTAAAGGCCAGGACACACCAAGCCATCAGTGCCGGAGAATAAAAGCCAAAGTGATGAGAACGAGCATGTAAATGAAGGCCGCACAGACAGAAGCCTGTTCTAATGTTACGTTATATTTTCATAACAACATGAACTGCTTAAACTGAAGAACGTTTTCAACATAACTGATATTCAAATTGGTAAGCAAGCGCTGCTTTGTTTATGTTCCGTATATCTGCGTATATCTCATATTTCCTTGTTTTAGTTTCTTCTTTTGAATGAATATATACTTTTGACAGCTGCTGATATAGAGATGGTTCATTCCTCTCACACACGAGCTAGTCTGCAGTCGGCTGTGGTTCAAGTTCAGTGTTCCAGTTACTTTTGTTATGCCTTTAATACAAGCTGTCCAGCATACAAATAATTTTGATTTCCAGAAAGAAGTGACACAGATGTGCATCATCTGCACAGGTATGAAAATGAACCCGCAGGTCCTTGTAAAGGTAACACTGCTGAAAAGTAAGGCAAAAAAACAACAGAGGCCCTAAAAACTCATTTATGTGTAAATAGTTTACAAAACCATTCTTGTACAAAATGCCACATTTTACTGTTTTAGCACAATTTGCGTTGCTTTTGTCTAATGAATAAAGCCCATTATATTTCCCAGCATTCAGGCACACATTTGGTAAGGTTGCCTCCGGATTACAAGTCATTTCACAAATAATGCTACATTATAATATTTATGTTTAATTAAAATACAATTCTGTACACCAAGGATAATTCGTATTTGAAAAATCATACAAATATTGCTATTGACCACCATTCACACTAAAACTAACTGATTTCATGGCACACTAGTCAGAATGATTTTTCAAATTTCCTGTTATCTTCTTTCTTCTTGAACACAAAAAACACAACTAACAATTTAACACAATCCATCGCTCAGTAAGGGAAGGTTAAACATCAGAACTCCACTGACTTCATCAGTTTTCATCAGGAAGAGGCATTTCTATTTAAGCTCCATCTCAGCATCCAATATATCAACTGAATGACTTTTTCTCTTCTCTGATGCTCTCTCATCTCTGGGCTGAACGTGTAGAATCGAAGGGCACTGGGCTGAACGTAGAGAATCGAAGGGCACTGGGCTGAACGTAGAGAATCCAAGGGCACTGGGCTGAAGGGCACTGGGCTGAACGTAGA
>NW_015506663.1:10992-21943 GCF_001515645.1 Sinocyclocheilus grahami | reverse complement strand
AACGTATAGAATCGAAGGGCACTGGGCTGAACGTGTAGAATCGAAGGGCACTGGGCTGAATGTGTAGAATCGAAGGGCACTGGGCTGATTGTAGATAATCAAAGGGCACTGGGCTGAAGGGAACTGGGCTGAAGGTAGAGAATCAAAGGGCACTGGGCTGAACGTGTAGAATCAAAGGGCACTGGGCTGATCGTAGAGAATCAAAGGGCACTGGGCTGAAGGGCACTGGGCTGAACGTAGAGAATCGAAGGG
Source organism: Sinocyclocheilus grahami (assembly GCF_001515645.1). Taxonomy (NCBI): domain Eukaryota; kingdom Metazoa; phylum Chordata; class Actinopteri; order Cypriniformes; family Cyprinidae; genus Sinocyclocheilus; species Sinocyclocheilus grahami. The sequence goes on along the minus strand of NW_015506663.1, from coordinate 21,691 downwards.
CACTGGGCTGAACGTAGAGAATCGAAGGGCACTGGGCTGAACGTAGAGAATCGAAGGGCACTGGGCTGAACGTAGAGAATCGAAGGGCACTGGGCTGAACGTAGAGAATCGAAGGGCACTGGGCTGAACGTAGAGAATCGAAGGGCACTGGGCTGAACGTAGAGAATCGAAGGGCACTGGGCTGAACGTAGAGAATCGAAGGGCACTGGGCTGAACGTAGAGAATCGAAGGGCACTGGGCTGAACGTAGAGAATCGAAGGGCACTGGGCTGAACGTAGAGAATCGAAGGGCACTGGGCTGAACGTAGAGAATCGAAGGGCACTGGGCTGAACGTAGAGAATCGAAGGGCACTGGGCTGAACGTAGAGAATCGAAGGGCACTGGGCTGAACGTAGAGAATCGAAGGGCACTGGGCTGAACGTAGAGAATCGAAGGGCACTGGGCTGAACGTAGAGAATCAAAGGGCACTGGGCTGATCGTAGAGAATCAAAGGGCACTGGGCTGAACTTAGAGAATCAAAGGGCACTGGGCTGAGGGGCACTGGGCTGAACGTGTAGAATCGAAGGGCACTGGGCTGAACGTGTAGAATCGAAGGGCACTAGGCTGATCGTAGAGAATCAAAGGGCACTGGGCTGATCGTAGAGAATCAAAGGGCACTTGGCTGAACTTAGAGAATCAAAGGGCACTGGGCTGAACGTGTAGAATCGAAGGGCACTGGGCTGAACGTAGAATCGAAGGGCACTGGGCTGAATGTAAAATTGAAGGGCACTGGGCTGAACGTAGAGAATTGAAGGGCACTGGGCTGAATGCACAGGACGTCTCCCACAGATCTACAGTAAGACAACAGAAGAAATGTGCTCTCGATTCTTAACGTGAAGTCAAATCAGGCCAGGCGTGATAATGAACTTCAGTCTGTACGGCTTTTGGGGACTGATTTAAATAATAAAATATTACTGGTGAAATAATGGGTTAAAGGAATAGTTCACTAAATTGTTAATTGTGTCATCATATACTCTTGCGTTATTATCTTCATGCTGTGTCAAACCCGTATGACTTCTGAAAACTGTGCCAGATGCTCTTTTAATGCAATTGCAATAAATGAAGCTTTCAAGCTTCAAAAAGGACATAATTACCATAAAAGGATGATGAAACTGTTCATGGACTGCAATTTCTCTGCTTGAAGCGGCTGAGGAGAGGCAGAGCAGATGTCGTGAATAAAGACTTCAATTTCTTTCAGGTCCTCACACCATACGACATAAGAACACTTGGCATATATAGCAAACATATCACATGGATGACTGACCATAAAAGGATGATGAAACTGTTCATGGACTGCAATTTCTCTGCTTGAAGCGGCTGAGGAGAGGCAGAGCAGATGTCATGATTTTTAGTGAATAAAGACTTCAATTTCTTTCAGGTCCTAACACCATACGACATAAGAACACTTGGCATATATAGCAAACATATCACATGGATTGTGATGCTTTTGTGACAAGTTCAGGTCTTATGATAAGCTGGCTTCCAAGCAGCTTCAGCAGTATATAGGCTACGTTCACACCGCGAGCCTTAGTGCTCAACTCAGAGTTTTGCTCAGATTAAATTTTTTGTATAGCTGTTCACGTTGTTGTTTTAAATGTGGCCAATATCAGATTTCCAGTGTGAACAGATCACGGTTCTGAACTGACCCGCTTTGCGAAAAAAACTACACGAACAGGGTTTCCAGGTTTTCACAACAAAATACTACCAATTGCTTCTCAAAACTATTCAAAAACTAACCCAATCGCGCTCTGGGGAGTAAATATTGTGTTAGTGGGGTCGCTTTATAACCCACGGAGTTGGAAAACAACTGTGGAAAAGTAGCCCAATTATGCGGGAAAACTGTGGACTTGGCAACACTTATGCAGCACGATGTCATTCGGAAGTAAACCTAAAGTAAACGATTATGCGTTTATTTATAGTGTGACCAGCCGCAGAAGACATCGAAATTATGCACAGGCAACATGAAAAAATAAAGACGAGGATGTGACAGAAGAGAGCAGTTTTGAAACTTTTATGATACGAGCCCTCATGTTGTGCTTGTATAGAGTTACTGTAATACTTATGAGTTCTGACACATCACTACCTTTCGCAACTCTCTTGATAGCTTTGGGTGTGTAAAATCTTTGAAGTGCCTCCCATGAGTGCAGAATCGTGACGAATGTTGATCTAGAGTGACGTAAAAGTCGCATGAATTCTGATATGACTGTTCAGACTGCGGTCGCATTGCAAAACGTCTGACATGGATGGGATTTAGTAGCACATATGGAAGTGGCACAAATCAGAATGGAAAAGATCAGATTCAGTGTGGTTTGTGCTGTTCACACTGCTATGAGAAAAACAGATCTGAGTCACATGTGAGCAAAAAAATTAATCGGATTTGGGCCGCATTCGCCTGCAGTGTGAACGTAGCCTAAGATTGCAGATTCAGAGATGATCTCAAACATCTACAAACATAAGACATTAATCTGATAGAAAACCCTCTAGAGAGAGAGGCCCTGACATACAGAATCACCCTGAACCATCAGATCTGGACACAGCCATCGTCACACTGCTAAAATGACACAGAATTGTGTGATTTTGTCAATGTGCACTAAACCACATAAACCCAACAGAACAGAACAGCTGTGTGTGCATGTTGTGAATTTCCACTACTTGCTGAGCTATGAACATATTTCAGTTATAGTGCCCACTATAGGCGGAACTGGATCAAAGTTGGTGCGTGTCCTCAAAATATCCTCTTCTGAAAGTGCACCAAGTGTCATGCAGACTAAACTTTGCGTTCAGGAGATACAGGCTAATTAGTCACCGTGAATCTGCAAAAGCTGTGACAGACAGAAACGCCCTGAAAAGCTTTTTGTCAGGACGAAACTGTAGATGAAACCTGAATTTAAAAAAACTGTGGCACTCACATCAATGGATGAGTTTGAAGTAGCTTTTTCAGACAATGAAAAATGGTGGAAAATTATACAGAAACTGAAGACCGTGAAATTCAAAACATAAATAAGAAAATAAGAAGGACTTTAACAATGAGTCGCTCAAAGCTAACTCAAATGTCTTTGAAACTGCGTCTGAGAAACGAAGTTCTCACAATGCACCATAATCACACATCATCCAGAGACTGAAGATCCCATTAAAATGCATGAGAAAACACCAACCGAACTTCGATGAAAGAGTTTGTCCAGTCATGCATTACACAAGAACTGTAAACATGTGCGACTGATCAGCATGCAGGTCACATACAGGTTCACCGTACCAGTAGCATTTGCTGTTGTTGTCCAGAAGTTTCGCCACCATGTGCTCCACCCTCACAAACCAGCTGGGCACGGCTTTAAAGATCAGCGGCGTGTCCGACCTGCCAAAGAAAGGCTTTTTCAGTATTTAAAGATGAACTTTTGTGATGTTAAAGTACAGATTCTTATGGCAGGACTACCAATCAAACACACATGGCAAAGTGGAAAGTGCTCTGGAAGTAAAAAATCAGCCATTGTTTCTGATAATGAATAAATCTCTACGTGATTAAGCATTTTAAAAGTAAAATCATTAAAATGTTTGTATTATAAATATAGACTGGCACTCATAAATTGCCTGTGCTTTCTGAATACCATCCACAATACAAAATATTGTATTTAATAAAAATAATTAATGACAAGGCAAATTAAACAATTGTTGCTGATTCAATTCCTTCACTCGCAATGCTTCATTTTTTTGTGATGGATTAAAGGTGACGTGTATTTAATAAAAATAATTAATGACAAGGCAAATTAAACAATTGCTGCTGATTCAATTCCTTCACTCGCAATGCTTCATTTTTTTGTGATGGGTTCATGAACCGTAATTACTTTTAACTTTCACTTAACTAAAAGGGCATGTGTTGATATTTTGGGAGCTGTCCAGTAATGACCATGACTAGCACCAGTGCATGTGGATTAGTCCCGTCTGACCGCTAGCCAATGCTTTATTTACTTCAGTATCAGATTGATGCATACCAACTTTCTATTAGCACCTACCTATTACATTGACCTTCTGTTTCTGAGCGCAACTGACAATGGAAGGAGACAAGCCTTACACTGTTAGCTGATGAGTTGATTCATCCGCTTTTTAACACGCCTCTGTTCATAGCGATTTTTAGATGGACGCTGAGGCTTTTTCGGTCGGGTAGAAGCTGCGATTTCTGACCCAGTTCGTTTGCTGGCTTTCATGGCTGTTTAAACCCAGGGAGTTGAAATGCTATTGGGTAAAATGGCAGTGGGTGGAGTCAGACACTCCAACACAGAACACACGCTTCAAAGTAGAATATTGTTGTACTGATTTTCAGAGAAACAAGTGTGTGAATTCAGCACGTTTCCTAAATATCTGGAAACACATTCTGGTGTTTTTATGCTGTAGTACAGCCAATAAATGACACACTGCACCTTTAATTGACTATTTGGCTTTTCCAATGTTTACACTAACCAGATAACCAAAGAGGACAAGATGAAAGCATCTTTTGTTGGATGACCTTTATTAAAAGTTAGAAGTGAACCAGTGCTGCCCTCTCTGCTGGTTTCTGCATGTTGTGGTTTGTTGGCAGCTCACTGACACTGCGGTCTGTGATTACAGATGAGGAGCATGTCTGACCTCTGTAAAACTCAGCATTAGCATTCTGAATCTCTCCCGATCGACCATCAGTATCCGCTGTGCATTTACACCGACAAACCCCTTCAATATCCATAATGTTCATCGGCAGCAGCGGCGGAGCTCATAAGAGTGATTTATTGATGGCGTACGCGTCAGAGGGGTTAATGAGGCCGTGATCTCTGCCGCTACTCTCAGGCTCATGTGAAGTGCTGAAGCAGCAGGGTAGATATTGAGCAGCGCATGCGAACGCTCCTGCCCCTCTCTGTAGGCCAGCATATCGACTGAACTCTTCCCCGTGCAGCAGAGGTCACAGAGATGTGTGCGCCAGCTTTGGAAAGGCTTGGATGGTTGATCAAGAAAAAAAAAATTCCTTTGACAATACTCAAGTTCTCTGGATTTCTGATGTACAGGGGTTGGACAAAATAATGTGAACACTTTGGAAATTCGCTATATTTCTTTATAATGGTGTTTTACCAACATCTGCCATTAATACAGCTTCCAGCCCTCTTAGAATAGATTCCTACAGCTTCTGAACAGTCTCCAGCTGAATGTCGTCTATCGGAACATCTGCCAGCTGCTTCAGAGATGCTGGTGGAGTGCAATTGTCTTTGTGAATATTGAGGTTTGCGGTCATTTTCTGTGGTGTTTGAACACAATCCTCCTTTAGTTTTCAACGTTCCTTGACAATCACTTTGAGTTTTTGCCCAGTATTCTTCTTCTACACTTAAATCAAAACACGATACGGACCAGTATCTGTACATATTAAGCCGTTAAAATACTATTTATATATTATAATATGAATCTTGCATGTTCTGCGTCTCTGTGTGAATGAACGGTTTCATTTACTACACACATACTGAAGCGTGTGTGACGCTTGCAGTGATTTCAACGTCTGCCGTCTCACTAAATGAGCACATAAATACATGAACATCATCCCAGAACTGCTCTGAGAGAACTTTATGAGCATTTGAGAAAACCTATTGTCATAAAGGTCTTTGCAGCAACCGGTCAAAATAAAAATTTGTTTTAACTTGAAGAAACTGTGACAGAAATATATTACTTAATGTAATCATAGTACTCCTACTACTAATAAAATTATTAAAACATTATTTTTTAAGTAATATTTACTAGAAAAATTATTTACCAGAAAAACACAGCATTTCTGAAATAAATACTTTTTTTTTTATACACAATCAATTAATCAGATATTTTTGAATATTACAATTTAATGAAACCATTCAAATGGAATCCAGAAAATTAATGGAACAGACAGAATTTGGTAAAAATAAAATGCATTTCAAAGGGCCTTAAGATGTGATTTGTTAAACTTTTAATAAATTTCCTCTGAAATGACTTACAAACAGAAGCACAAGCAATTCGTCACAGAGCCAACGATATTCAGAATATACAATGCCAGGTTTATTATGTGTTACGAATATTGTTTTGCTTTTGAAAAATGTGCTCAATTTCAATTGAAATGGCTGGATTTCAGCTGCAAAAATTCCCAGAACAGCAGTAAGTGTGCCGGCACATTAAAGCGTGTCTGCACTCACCTCCAGCAGAACGGGTAGCTGTGCTTGAACGAGCTGGTGCTCACCAGACGCCCGTTCTCCTTCAGCCACTTGATTATGTTTTTGTCTGCATCCTGAAAGCATTGAGGACAGACAGAACGAAGTCTCAGAGCGTGCAGCGAATACAAGCAGACAGTGTGTGACTATTAAAGAATAAAGCATGTGTGTGACTGCAGAGCTGGCGTCGAGCCCCGCTGCAGACTCAGGCCTGGCTTTATACGGCTTCATATGCAGCTCTAGAAGTGTGTTTCCTTCTGCAGCATCAGTGAGTGTTTGTATCTTCTGTAATAGTTGTGCTTGAGTCCCTCAGTTCTCCTCAGCAGTGTTGGGCTCGTTACTCCAAAAAAGTCATTTATTACTTGTTACTAGTTACTCCTTTCATAAGTAATATTATTACTTTACTTATTACTTTCTGGCAACAGTAACTAGTTACACTACTAGTCGCGCCCCACAGAAGCTGTAATTGTGTTTCTGCCCCAAAAATTTCTTCTAAAATGTTACTAACAACATATTTCTGCCTCATCATTTGACCAACATCTACAGTGGATCGCAGTCAGAAGTTATTACATACACTCAATGATTAATAGTGACTTAAGTAAAAGTGTTGTATTAGTGTCATGTGTAGCTTGAAGCTAATTGTAGCTATAATTTCTCTGTTACCCAAACATGATTATATTTCATGAAGTGTTTTATCAGAAGAAATCACGTAAGTTAATAAGATGTTTAATTATAGTAATATAATTAATATCAGATCAGAGGGATGTGGGTGGGCAAGCCGTGTTATACCAGAGTAAAGTAAGGCCACAACTTCCACATCTGTGTTCAGATCAGCGTTTCTTCTGACAAAATCAGTGTCATGCCAATATTTCCATCCCCTGAATGCAAGCTTTTCCATATTCCAAGCTTTCCTGATGCACTGGTGACTTCATGTGAATCCTGAAAATATGAACATAAATCTAGGAATTATTGGATTTCAAATCAGTAGGGGTTGAGGCATCGAAAGTAACGCAAGTAACCGTAATATTATTATTAACTGTAATAGTATTACTGAAATCTTATTAGTAATTAGTTACACTACTAGTTACTGCAAAAAGTAATATTACAGTAACTAGTTACTGCCTACCACTGGTCCTCATGAATCTCAAAATCATACAGTCATTGTTGGAAAGGGTTCAAATACACAAAAATGCTGAAAAACCAAAGAATTTGTGGGGCCTGAAGGATTCTTCTGAAGAACAGCGGGCAGTTTAACTGTTCAGGACAGACAGGGGACTCATCAACAAGCGTCTCTGTGTGAATGAACGGTTTCATTTACTACACACATACTGAAGCGTGTGTGACGCTTGCAGTGATTTCAACGTCTGCCGTCTCACTAAATGAGCACATAAATACATGAACATCATCCCAGAACTGCTCTGAGAGAACTTTATGAGCATTTGAGAAAACCTATTGTCATAAAGGTCTTTGCAGCAACCGGTCAAAATAAAAATTTGTTTTAACTTGAAGAAACTGTGACAGAAATATATTACTTAATGTAATCATAGTACTCCTACTACTAATAAAATTATTAAAACATTATTTTTTAAGTAATATTTACTAGAAAAATTATTTACCAGAAAAACACAGCATTTCTGAAATAAATACTTTTTTTTTTATACACAATCAATTAATCAGATATTTTTGAATATTACAATTTAATGAAACCATTCAAATGGAATCCAGAAAATTAATGGAACAGACAGAATTTGGTAAAAATAAAATGCATTTCAAAGGGCCTTAAAATGTGATTTGTTAAACTTTTAATAAATTTCCTCTGAAATGACTTACAAACAGAAGCACAAGCAATTCGTCACAGAGCCAACGATATTCAGAATATACAATGCCAGGTTTATTATGTGTTACGAATATTGTTTTGCTTTTGAAAAATGTGCTCAATTTCAATTGAAATGGCTGGATTTCAGCTGCAAAAATTCCCAGAACAGCAGTAAGTGTGCCGGCACATTAAAGCGTGTCTGCACTCACCTCCAGCAGAAAGGGTAGCTGTGCTTGAACGAGCTGGTGCTCACCAGACGCCCGTTCTCCTTCAGCCACTTGATTATGTTTTTGTCTGCATCCTGAAAGCATTGAGGACAGACAGAACGAAGTCTCAGAGCGTGCAGCGAATACAAGCAGACAGTGTGTGACTATTAAAGAATAAAGCATGTGTGTGACTGCAGAGCTGGCGTCGAGCCCCGCTGCAGACTCAGGCCTGGCTTTATACGGCTTCATATGCAGCTCTAGAAGTGTGTTTCCTTCTGCAGCATCAGTGAGTGTTTGTATCTTCTGTAATAGTTGTGCTTGAGTCCCTCAGTTCTCCTCAGCAGTGTTGGGCTCGTTACTCCAAAAAAGTCATTTATTACTTGTTACTAGTTACTCCTTTCATAAGTAATATTATTACTTTACTTATTACTTTCTGGCAACAGTAACTAGTTACACTACTAGTCGCGCCCCACAGAAGCTGTAATTGTGTTTCTGCCCCAAAAATTTCTTCTAAAATGTTACTAACAACATATTTCTGCCTCATCATTTGACCAACATCTACAGTGGATCGCAGTCAGAAGTTATTACATACACTCAATGATTAATAGTGACTTAAGTAAAAGTGTTGTATTAGTGTCATGTGTAGCTTGAAGCTAATTGTAGCTATAATTTCTCTGTTACCCAAACATGATTATATTTCATGAAGTGTTTTATCAGAAGAAATCACGTAAGTTAATAAGATGTTTAATTATAGTAATATAATTAATATCAGATCAGAGGGATGTGGGTGGGCAAGCCGTGTTATACCAGAGTAAAGTAAGGCCACAACTTCCACATCTGTGTTCAGATCAGCGTTTCTTCTGACAAAATCAGTGTCATGCCAATATTTCCATCCCCTGAATGCAAGCTTTTCCATATTCCAAGCTTTCCTGATGCAGTGGTGACTTCATGTGAATCCTGAAAATATGAACATGAATCTAGGAATTATTGGATTTCAAATCAGTAGGGGTTGAGGCATCGAAAGTAACGCAAGTAACCGTAATATTATTATTAACTGTAATAGTATTACTGAAATCTTATTAGTAATTAGTTACACTACTAGTTACTGCAAAAAGTAATATTACAGTAACTAGTTACTGCCTACCACTGGTCCTCATGAATCTCAAAATCATACAGTCATTGTTGGAAAGGGTTCAAATACACAAAAATGCTGAAAAACCAAAGAATTTGTGGGGCCTGAAGGATTCTTCTGAAGAACAGCGGGCAGTTTAACTGTTCAGGACAGACAGGGGACTCATCAACAACTATCACCAAAAAAAAAAAAAGATTATTCAGGTAACAACCCCGAATTTTGCACTACATGCTTAATACTTTTTATATATTATTATTATTTTTCTTTCTGTTAATACATGTGTACTATTTGTAAGCAGTCCAGCTGCAATTGCTTTGGCAATACAAATGTATAATTTTTGTCATGCCAATAAAGCACTCTTAAATTAAAAAAAATATTTGAGAGAGAGAGAGAGTGTGTGTGTGTGTGTGTGTGTGTGTGTGTGTGAGTGTGTGTGTGTGCATGTATGTATGTATGTATGTACACACACACAGTATATACATATACATATTTTTTTGGTATTTCTTGTATTGGCCCTGGTTGACATGAGAGAGTAAATGATGACAGAATACTCAGTCATTTCTGGGTGAACTATTGTTTTCATAGCCTACATAGTTTTTCAGACCCCCAAACTGATGGAGTTCAAGTCTTAATTAGCAAACCCACCGGTAATTTACACCCGGACTCAATATTTCCAAAGTAAATGTATCAGACTGTCAGGGAGTCTGTCTCTACGGCTGTAATTCACAGACACAGGTGAGAGAGTAAATGATGACAGAATACTCAGTCATTTCTGGGTGAACTATTGTTTTCATAGCCTACATAGTTTTTCAGACCCCCAAACTGATGGAGTTCAAGTCTTAATTAGCAAACCCACCGGTAATTTACACCCGGACTCAATATTTCCAAAGTAAATGTATCAGACTGTCAGGGAGTCTGTCTCTACGGCTGTAATTCACAGACACAGGTGGCCGCATGAGCACTAATGAGCGCTTGGGCAAAGAGAATGACTGTGAGAGCCGAAATACAAGATGACAGAGCAGAACTATGATGAAAGTTACTGTCAGGAAACAGTAGAGTTTCTCTGTCAGTGCTCTGGCACTGGGCTAAAGCACTGACATCAGCACTCCCATAGTCCCTCTGTCACCCATCACACCTCCACACTAGCTGAATGCCACAGCGGAGACAAGAAGTTCCCTTCAGAGTTCAACTGCTCTTCTGAGTGCTGGACTGCTACACACACTCGCTCACACACACACACACACACACACACACACACACACACACACACACACACACACACGCTCTCACACCCACACACACCCACACACACACACTCACAC